>NC_085989.1:6422500-6722500 GCF_030014385.1 Trichomycterus rosablanca
ACAGATGGTTTTGACAGGGTTGAGCCAGCTTGGAAATGTCATTCTCATTGTCCACCTCTGCAGTGATTGGCTGGTTAACATGTGTGAATAAAATGAAAGGTGTTGGTAAAGCGTGATGTCGATAGTCTGTGCATTAATGTGTTGGAAGCAGAAACATGCTACACTACTGTACTACATAAAACGACAAATTAGTACTTAGTAGTGTAACTATATTAAAATACTACTTAGTACAGTAGTATAAGTCAGAGCCTGTGGTCTAAGATTGTAGAAAAATCGACCAAATTGCAGGCTAAAATAGTTGCCACATTTATGTGGTGGTAAATGTATTGGTGCAAACACTGTAAAACAGAATACACACTAGAAAGTATGGTCAAAAGTAAATAGACACTTAATTTTAGACGCTTGTTATTATTGAGTTTAGGTGTTTCAGCCATACCTTTTGCTATCAGGTGTATAAAATCAACCTTTCACCTTAAAAGTACCCCTGTTGGATAAAAGGAGGTCCATATAGACATGGTGGAACTCACTCACTCACTCTCTTAACCGCTTATCCAATTCGGGTTGTTCAGGGTGGTGTTCAATGGGCGCAAGGCACACATTAACACCCTGGACGGGGCGCCAGTCCATGCAAACTCTGCACAGAAAGGACCCTGACCGCCTGGGGATCGAACCCAGGACCTTCTTGCTGTGAGGCGACAGTGCTACCCACCGAGCCACCGAGCCACCGTGCCGCCCTGGCACAAACATTGTAAAACAAAATACATTAGACAGTATGTTAAAAAGTAAACAGACACTTAATTTTAGACGCTTGTTATTATTGAGCTTAGGTGTATAAGATTAATTACTGTAAATACTAGAAATCCAATTCAAATTATATTACTAAATTGATGCAACAGTTTGAAGAAGGTTCTTTTGTGTTCCATCTTAACAGTACACCTGTTGGACAAAAGGAGGTCCATATAGACATGGTGGAACTCCAAAAACCTGAACAAAACCCTGACCTCAACCCCACTGAACACTTTTGGTAAGAAATGAAATCAGAATTGCGAGCCAGATCTTATCCAACATCAGTGCCTGACATTTAAAATAATATTTTGCATTCCATCCAAATTTTAAAGCCCTGTTTTTTTTTATTTTTATTCTATTATGTTTTACCATTAAAGACAATAAATCCCATCTTCACCGACCCTCTCTCGCTCATGCCCGTATTTATGTTTGATGCCCAGCACTTTGTCATTGCCCAGTCGTGTTATGGTCCCTGACCCTACGTCTGCTTCTATGTTAAGCTTCTTATGTGTATGTGTAGCACAGTGGTGTAATCTGAAATGACTATGGGAATCCATTGAGGTTGTGCCCTGGTGTCCACTATGCCTGGCTAACAACAATTTGATTTTACAGTTTATATTTATTGGATAAAAATAAATCGGGTCTGTGGGTGAATCCGTGGACCCCTGAAACTTCTGTCCTCTTTATTATGAGATCATGATGTTAATCTGTTGTCTCATTCTGTACAAAATCTGTATGGAGAAAAATTGTATGATAATTTTTTGACAGATCTCAGTTTTATTTCTTTTTTTAAATGATGTATCTGCTCATCTGGTGACTGTAAAATAAAAAAGAGACGAGGATTCTGTGCATCTGTCTGTGCATGTGTCTTTTATTGTTATTTAATCAGTCGTCTATACTAACTGGATCCAGACACTGGGTGCACGGCGGGAATACATCCTGGACTGGAAAGAATGCCAATCCATCACTTGGCATTTTACACTCACCCATGTGCTCATGCCAGACCTCACACTGGCAGGAAAACTGAGGAAACTATGGATCAAACCTGGGTGTGTTGAACTCTACCTCCCACTGAATACAGCAGTTAAAAAATAAAGATAAAGGAATGAATACACGAGCAAATGCATGAATAAAATAATGGAATGTACTAAATCATTCTACAACATCCTTATCTGTGAGCGATTGGTGCCCTGTTCAGGGTGTGCCTCTGCCCTACGTCCTAGATGTCATGGTGTCACCAGACCCTCTGTGATACATTTTGGAATAAATGCTCAATTTTGTGTTTTGGACACACTTTATTGTTTGCAATGCATATTAATAGTGTGACTAAACTTGAATAATTATTTAAACCACTGAATAACAAGCTGGCATGAAGGTGTTGCAGTAGGTGGATTTTGCACGGTTTCAGGGGACAAATCTATCATGTCTATCACTAATTTGGAATTTCCATTTTCCATCTCCATGTAATTTAAGATCCACTTTTACAATCCAAACGACTCAAGGTTAAAGGCCTTGCCCAAGAGCCCAACAGTGGCAGCTTGGTGGTAATGGGGCATGAACTCTCAACCTTTCTTAACACTCAGTTAATAGTCCACTTGGCATGGTCTCCCTATGTCTGGGTATAGATTCAGAAGGTGTATTTGCTACTCCAAATCAACATCTGATATCCTGCACTGAATGGTCACCTTGTCCTGAATAAATTCCCACCTGGAGCTTAGTGTTTCCAGGCTCACCTTAAAGTGTTTCCTGAAAACAAATGACATAAAACATATATAGACAAAAATATATAGACACCTGACTATAAGCACTTTGGAAATCCCATTCCAAAACCATGCACATTCATACAAAGTTGCCTAATCAGATTATTAACAGTGTCTGGAGAAATGTATGCCCATTCAGTTAAAAATTATATTTTAGAGGTCAGGCACCGATGTTGGACAAGAACTCTCACTGGAGCTCTCCCTGCAAGAAAAACTGTTGTCTCGATGAACCTTTGTGCATTGGGACACAACCATGCTGGAACAGGGATATCCAAAGGGTCTTCTCAAAGCGAGTGACACAAAGTTGGATGCATCTAATTTGTTTTATTTATCTCAGAGACTGGATTATGAGTAGGAGAGTTTAATCCTGTCTGCAGAGAAGAACCGCACCAACAAAGTCTCACATAGTCAATGTGATAACACGAAAAGAAAATAATCACCCTTTATACTCCCGCCAGTGTCCTAGTAGGACAGTGGAAGACTCAACCGTTAACAGAGGTTTCTTAGCTAGAACATAGGAATACTTCTAGAGTAAATTAACATTTTTCCCACACTGTTTAGCACCTTAACGCAATAATTTATAGGAGTGTCCACGTACTTTTGGTTAAAAAACTTGGACAATAGAGGTCCATACAGACATGGTGGACAAGTCTGGTTTGGAGGAACCCCAAAAACCTGCACAAAACCCAGAGCTCAACCCCACTGAACACTTTTGGTATGTAATGAAACAGGGTTTGACAGTTAATTGATATTTGAATTCCATCTCCTCATTTTATGTACATTTTCAAATTATACAGCCCTATTCTATTTTTTTATATACTATCATGCACATTTAGTAACATTGCATTGTAGCAGTATTTTTGAAATACTGGAATATGACTACTGGCAATTATGCCCTCAATATATCTACACAATCTAAGTATCAATAATACTTCTAACATTTTCTCCCACACTGGTTAGCAATTTGACTGAAATACCTAAACCTAATAATTTATAGGGGTGTCCACATACTTTTGGCCATATAGTGCATGTTGGCTTGATGATCTGAACACTTCTTTTGTTTTTGATTTATGTACATGTTGATATTCTCATGATAATACTCATTCAATTGTGTATATACATATGCATTGTGTGTGTGGCAGAAAAAATACATATTAGGGATTTTCTGTGTGTGTGTGTGTGTGTGTGTGTGTGTGTGTGTGTGTGTGTGTGTGTGTGCATGTGTGTGATAAGGCTCGTTAACGCCCCTGATGCTGTGCCACAGCTGTCTCTCTCCCAGTGGAAACATTCTCACTGAGGGACTTGCTGCATCTGTACTCCATACACCACACCTCCCCTCACACACACACACATACACACACACACACACACACACATGCACACACACACACACACACACACACGGCTGCACCTCTAATCAACTACACTCAGGCACTGACCTGGTACCATGGGCACTGGGGCATGAGTAAGAGACAAATTAGCGAGATTGAAACAGCAGCTAGCATCTGCCCATCTTCACCTCTCCTGCTCCAATTACACCTGAAAAAAGGTCGGATTGACTGTACTCCCAATCATAGTGTACCTCAACCCCCTCACCCCCTTCCACACTTTCTGCCAAAACTGCAAAATTTGAGTTTATATGTTAAATTGGATAGGAAATAAAGGAGTAGTAATTATATACGGTTATAGAGAAATCCTAATTTAGATTATTTGGGATAGTGTATTTAGAATTAGGTACAATGCTTGGAAAATTACAAAAAGAGCAGCTTGTTTGTTTACATTGCATTTTTAAAAGAGGAATTTTAAATAATGTAATTTATTAAAACATGATGTTACATCAAGAAAAATTGTGTAAAGTTGCAACATATTATATAAAACAATTTATTTAATTAAATGGACACCGCTTATCCAATTAGGGTCATGGGGGGGTGCTGGAGCCCATCCCAGCTTTTTAATGGGCACAAGGCACACAGTAACACCCTGGACAGTACAGGGCAGACACACATACGCAGACACACACACACACACACACACACACATACACACACCCATTCACCTACAGGGCAATTCAGTGGCACTGCTTTAAGATTGCATGGGGTTGCATAATCAACAGTGACTAATACAAACCAGCACCAGCAACTGTCTAATGGCTTTGTGAGATCCATGCCAATCTGCTTAAATCAGACTTCTTGGCATGACACACACCATCACTGTACATTGCTACAAAGCCCTGGCTAATATAACTGGAACATGAGGGGCTCTGTGCCCTTTGCTCCCAGGTCTCTGTTCTGGTCACCCAATGCTTTTCAGCTTGGCAGCTCTTTCTGCAGCATGCATAAAAGGAAGCATAAGGGTATGAGGGACAAAACTGGGTCTAATAAGGAAGAGTAGATGAAGCCATGGGAGGGTGTGACGTTTTTAGGCTGTATTTGAATAAAGGGGAGCACTAAATATGCATAATAGGGTTGAGGTCAGGGCTTTATGCAGGCCACTGGAGTTCCTACACAACAAATTCATCATATCATGTTGTTTTGGGCACAAGGGGTCAGTCTTACTGGAAATGGAAAGCACGATTCCACAAAATTGGAAGAATGTGATTGATTTTATACACCTGTTAGCAATGGGACCACCAAAACTTAATAATTAGGAGGGGTGTTCAGATACTTTAGGTCATCATGTGGCTTACCCAGGTATTAAGTGTACAGTATGTGGCTTGTGCCACAGCTCTAAATGCTCAAATGTATAGATTTGATTGGTTGTATTTATTTTTTGATGGACAAATAATGCTTTTGTCTTCATTCATCCATTCATTAATAGTCTGTTTTACCACCCCTTTATTCTATTCAGGGTTGACTGGGTCTGATTAACTGGGCGTAAAGCAGGAAACACCCCAGACAGGTCGCCAGTCCATCACAGGGCAATGCTTATGTCCATTAAGTGATTAATACAGATAAATAATGCACATTCTGATCAGCAACTTGAGCAAACCAGGTGAAAAAAAAAATCAATTTTAAATCCAGGTTGTCTTTAAAAACACATCTGAACTCCATCCAAACAAGGTCAGCATGCAGTAATTTAACCAAAGGCTTAGGAAATGAAATAAGATCTCCTCTTGGCGCCGTTAATGCCTCCAAATTGTTCATTTGATTTCCATTACAGTGAAACAATAATGCCAGGCTGGCATTTCCACATGAGCTCATATCGTTGAACACACCCATTAGGAGCAGACAATGGAAGATTTCTGGATCGGCGTACCACTTCTATTCGGAGAGCGGGATTCGTCTAAGCGGCATGCGCTGCCGCGCCAAGCCTCTTTTTTTCCCACCATAGTCATGCAAATCAGCGCGGCCCGATTTATTTCAGCGTTTGATGGATTTATTCTGGCAGAGGAGGTGACAGCGTGCTGACAGGGTCTCCCCCCTCTATGCCCATCTATTTTCCATTTCTATATCTACTCTGTAATGTATTTTACTCACAAATTCCTTCTGAGATCCTAAGGTATTCGCTCACGGGTAGCGTGTTGAGGAAATAACTGCATTATTCATACTCAGAGTCTTCTTTTCATTTAATCTACTCTGTATTAACTTTTACATTCAAATCCATCCATTGTATGCCTGCAAAAGTGTGTGATTACTGAGAGCACAGGCATGTGGACTGGATGTAGTGAATTAGTTAAATAGGGACAGAATGGAGCCTGTTAGCCACTTAAGGCGACATATTATTTGACAGGAAATTATGGAAGAATTAATCTATGTCTCCTGCTGTAGATGCTCTTTTATTAACCTGTAACATCCAAAGACCCACCAGCAGGTCTAATTGTTTTATATAACATTTTTATTTTTTAACCCTATCAGCAATTTTGCACTTATTTTATGCACATACACAATAAATCATGTAGTTAAAAATTCATTCATCCATTCATTCATTGTCTGTTTTACTGGTTTATTCTATTCAGAGTCGTGATGGGTACAGTTC
The DNA here is from genome assembly GCF_030014385.1 of Trichomycterus rosablanca. Taxonomy (NCBI): domain Eukaryota; kingdom Metazoa; phylum Chordata; class Actinopteri; order Siluriformes; family Trichomycteridae; genus Trichomycterus; species Trichomycterus rosablanca. The sequence continues at coordinate 6,429,022 of NC_085989.1, forward strand.
ACCGAGCAAAAGATTGCCACTCTGTGACAGGGCAAACACACACACACGCACACACACACACTCATATCTGGGGCAATCTTCAATTCACCTGACTGTATGTCTCTGAACTGTAGAAGGAAACTCACACATACATAAGGAGAACATGCAAACTTAAACCATTCTTATCATTCCTATTATTATAATATTATATAATAATAATAATATTATTATTAGAGCCTGTGATGGATTGACAACTGATCCAGGTTATTCCGGCCTTAAGACCCTGACTGTGGTTGATGAAAATTAAATGATATGAATACATAATAATGATAATAATATGTTAACAAATGAATACTACTACTACTAATAATAGTAACAACAACAACAACAACAACAACAACAATAATAATAATAACAATAAAAACAACAATAATAATAATAATAGTAACAATAATAATAATAATAATATTAACAATAATAGTAACAATAATAATAATAATAATAGTAATAATAATAACTAACAATAATAACAATAATAATAATAATATAATAAGAATAATAATAACTTTAATAAGAATAATAAAAACAATAATAATAATAATAACAATAATAATAGTAACAATAATAAGAATAATAAAAACAATAATAAGAATAATAACAATAATAATAGTAACAATAATAATAATAGTAACAATAACAATAATAATAGTAGCAATAATAATAATAATAATAATAATAATAATAATAATGATAATAATAATAGGAGTCTCAATAAACAGAGAAAATATATTTTTAATAATATTTCTGTATATGGAAATTTATCAATACACGTAATTATTGTACATCAGTCAGGTGTTCATGCTTCCCTATACCACCAATGCTAAATCATCAGGTAAGGGATCAGGCATTATGTCTTACCCTGACCTCTACCCTCTATTATCAGGCTGCCTGGGGACAGAAGCATTGACGCACTGCACTTCCTGCATAGTTGTTGGATGAGGATGATGAGGCAGATAATAGCTGGGCTGTATTGTGTATTCCTCTGGGTTAGCTATCATGAATAATATCAAAGGTTGTTTTGTAACATGCCGAATGTGGGTGGAGGTCGTCTGCAGCAGTCACGAGCTCCGACACAACTGCCGTCAGCACCTAGCCTGCCCACATCAGGACTAATCATTATCTATTCATGTAACTCAAAACGTTCAACAACTCTGTTCTTTACTTTTTAAATATGTTAGCAATTCAAACTTTGCATCGTGGAGCAGTGTGATAATTTCTGCAGTTTGGGCTAATGGGTGTTCAAAGCATGAAGGCCACAGTGCTGGTTTAGATCAAGTCTGAAAGTGGATCTGGGACTCCTGGGCAAGATCCATTTATGCAGACCACCAGGAATAGTGAAAAGCCACAATAAAGATCTAAGCTGTATTTACTATGCATTAAGATGCCATTTTTACAACAATGCATACAATTATACAAGAAATTCACTCAAAAAGAGGCCTAGGATATTCTGTTGTAACTCCCGTTAGGATGAAGCAATCTGAACCAAAAAAATACACTACATAACTCGACATATGTGTAATCGATTGCATTACATGCGATATTAGAAGATATCCGTTTTCTGCCAGACACATTTCGACGTGGCACTCCATGTTCCTCAACATGTTCGGTCCAGTTTCCGTAACATCTTCTGAATGATCGTCTACTCTCTTTGAGAGTACGTCACGAACACCATATTTCTTCCTAAATTCACTCTGACATTGCTTGAACGAACTGGTGACACAATAGGTTCACACCATTAAGACGAACTGCTCAATTCTGTACACCACCATCCTGATGAGAAGTGGAGTGACTGAGTAAAGGGGTACGGGTATGCACCCGGAAGCTGCAAACGGAGGTTACACGTCGCTCCGACACAGGGGCATCCTGGCTTGTTTGAAGCTCCATATACTGACGAGCACTTTGTTTTGTTCAGATTGCTTTGTCCTAGCGAGAGTTATTACTGAATATTTGGGGCCTCTTTCGAGTGAATCTCCCTGTATATACAAAGGCAAAATTTATGTTTAAATATTTTGTTTTAATATTTTAGACCAGTGTTTAAGACCCAACAGGTGCCCAGGAAACACAATTGGCCATGTCTGAAAAAGAGATGGCTGAGTGGCTAGTCACTGTGCAGCTGTATCTTCTGCTATCTGGTCACTGGCTCGAGTGGCAAATCAATAAAGGGGGACAGTGTGCTCATTCAAGTGTGTTACGGTAAGAATCCACCACTTCATACAGATTGGAGGAGGCTGGTTCTAGCCTGCAGCCCTCCTCAGCTAGAGAGGGTGTCTGGTAAGCTACAGGGGCACCAGAGTACAGGGAATTGGATATACCCAAAGTGAGCCAATGCAAAAGGGGAAAATGTTTAGTTACATTCATGACAGGACTGGTTACATAGTTCAAGATTAATTAGTGCAAGTTTAATGTCAAACACATTCATGGACAATTTAGTATCTCCAATTCACCTCACATGCATGTCTTTGGACTGTGGAAGGAAACCCACACAGACACGGGGAGAACGTGCAAACTCCACACAGAAAAGACCCAGACCGCTCCACCTGGGAATCAAACCCAGCTTCTTGCTGTGAGGTGAGCCACCATGCCGCCCAAAAATGTAAAGACCAGTTAATGCCTGTGCATCCTGCTGATTTTATCGTTTTATTTTTAATTATCTGATAATATTTAGGATTATTTGGTAAATCGGGTGAAATCCTAAAACAGGCACCCAAATTCAAACTGGATTGTTATTAGGACATAGGAGTGGGATAAAACTCACTTCACAGGAAACTGTGCAGATTATATTGAAACAATGGCTCATTACTGCAAGTTGGCTTGCACCAGTCTATTAAAACTTAATGTTGTATGATTAGTACAGAGATCCACTGGTGGTTTTTATCATATAAAAGTCCTACAACACATTTGCTGTTAGTGTTTCTATGAATTTTGCATGAAATTGGGTCGTTTCAGATACAACACGACCTTGTTATTGTGTTTTAATTTTTTTTTCCTAGGATTCTAGCTTAGGAGTCTAGTTACCAGCGTCCGCTTAGTAGCATTAGAAGAAATGGCAATCGAAATAAAGTCTGGAAAGTCAGAAGCGTGTCTGGTTTATTAAAACAGTAAAAGATTTTTAGTTGGTTATTAAAGACAAAGGCAGGGCAGTGAAAGGTAGAATTGCACATTGTTTTGTTGTTCGTTCAAGACTGAACTGCTCTGTCCTTAAACACTGACCCCTCTGGAAACAGCAGAGTTGAGTATATTTATATAAAATGATTGACACCCCTACCAGATGTTATAAGCCAAGGGTACAGTAGCCTAAAGACAGCATCCACTCTTCTGGAAAATATTTAACAAAATACAGTAAGTCTATCAGAATTAAGTCACAAGAACATTTGTGAGTCCCTGATGTTGGGCCAGAATGGGGTTAATAGGGTTGGGGCCAAATCACTGGAGTAGCTGAAGTTCCTCCTCACCAAACTTGTCAAACCATGTCTTTTAAAGCATATAAATTATATAAAATATTTATTTATAAATCTGTTAGCAAGCTGTTGCTTAAACAAACTGAACAAAGCACGTGTTCCACTCATTCACAGACAAACATCCCAGTTACAATAATGAATAAAAATGGCTCTTAATAGAGTATTGTAAGAGACAATTCAACTTAACTGTATGACCCCAGCCCCAGTGTATGCTAGTATTCTTGATACAGCAGCATAATGATACAGTTTTGGTCAGTTACTTTATTTATTAGTAGCACACATTTACAGCTCCCATTCCCATAGCATGTTATCCTAAAGTACAACACAGTTTGCTGGTGTGCTATTGTCCATTTCTAAATGCTCCAATCTTGGGTGTTTTTCTACCTTTTTTCCAGTGAATCGTACTCACTACAATGCTAAATACGACAAAGCGGTCATAAAACAGACAATAAATGAAATAATGAATAAATGAATGTTCTGTTTGGGGTCCCTGAGACCCCAAAGTCTCTTTAATCATGTATTCTAGCTGCACTTTCTAAGACCCCAAACAGAATTTGTGTAAAATTTTTCTAGGAGATGTTTGGAACATAATATTAATCTAAAAACATTGTTTAGATACAGTCTCCATAAGTGTAGGAAAAATAATGAAGCATCAAGCTGATTGAAAAAGGCTAAATATATTTTCTTTAGGCTCTGTGGTCTCAGGGACCCCAAACAGAACATGAGGGTTAAATTGTTTTTCTTGATGCTGATTTAATAAAATCTAGTACAGTTGGGTTTTAGATACGGCACTTGATAAATCAAACACAGTTTCTTACCCCACCTAATTTAGCACAAGGGGCAGCACGGTGGGTAGCGTTGTCGCCACACAGCATGAAGGTCCTGGGTTCGATTCTCGGGTGGAGCTGTCTGGGTCCTTTCTGTGTGGAGTCTGTTGCCAGGTGCTCCGGTTTCCTCCAACAGTCCAAAGACAGGCAGTCAAATTAAATGGAGATAGTAAAGTCACCCTAGGTATGAGTGTGTGTTTGAATGTGTGTGTGTCTGCCTTGTGATGGACTGGCGTCCTGTCTGGGGTGTTTCCTGCCTTTTGCCCTGTGAATCTGACCCACCAGGACCTGAATAGGATAAAGCGGTGGTAAAACAATGAATAAATGAATGAATGAATTCAGCACAGGTGCAATCATGTCTGTACAATACGAATCACTTGGCAATGGAAACTTGGGCACTTGTAACCTAGTGGTTAAGGTACTGGACTAGTAATCAAAAGGTTGATGGTTCTAGCCCCAACACTGCCAGGCGGCTGCTGTTGGGCACTTGAGCAAGGCCCTTGACCCTCAGTTGCTCAGATTGTATACTGTCACAGTACTGTAGGTCGCTTTGGATAAAGGCGTCTCCTAAATGCTAAAATATAAATGGAGGGTATCATAGGGTACCGTGCAGTGGAAAAGGGGCACGAGTGAAGGCAATCAGTATCCCTTACGTAGTCATTCTCTCTCTGGATGAGTAAGTGATTGAGTGAGTAAGTGAATAAGTGAATGAGTGATTAAGTGAGTAAGTAAATCAGGCTGTGTGTGTTAAAAATAGCTAGTGTTAACATTCCTGACCGTACCTTCATATGTGTGGTCGCACAAGTCACATTAAGATCTCACAGCCGCTGAATGGTACATTCATCCATCCAATCGTCAGTCAGCATGAAACAATAAGCTGCCAATAAAGAGCAACTTTAACCTATAAACCTGTCAAAACCATCAGAACTGACAACCTGCAGCAAATGTGGGTGGGAAGCACCGTTCAGAGGATGCAGGGAGTGTGAGAATGTAGCTAAAGCTCGAGTGGTGACAGTCGCTGTCAGTGAAAGCTTAGTCAGTTCCAGTGCTTTTAATTCTGAGTCACAAACTAAAGCGCCTGTGAGTGATAGTCCTAATCGCCACTGGACAGGGTGTTATTTTTCATCTTTTATTAGCCACTGGTTGTATCTTCACAGAGCAAGCTGGCATTTCTATTTAATCTCTGGAGGACTATCCATATCATCAGTGCACTGGTGTGGAGTGAAGGGCTTAGGAAAAGTGTGACTGATTTATGTTAAGTGTGCAGGAGTATGAGTACAGTGATCAGTCTTCATAAACTTAGCCAGGGATTTTTGCTACACTGTATAGACAAAAGGATGTGGAGACCTGACCATGACCTCGATAGACGTCCTTTTCCAAAATTATGGTGATAATCATAACTGGTTAACTAGTTAGTTCTTCTTTATTAGTTCTACAAAAAAAATAATGGTAATCGTTTGGGCTTTTAGGTTTTCAGTTATTAAAAAAAAACATAAGGAGGATTAATAATAAATTATTGTTATTATTGCTATTATTGTTATTATTATTATTATTATTACTATTACTGTTTATTATTATTATTATTATTAGTAGTAGTACTAGAAATGTAGTAGTACTGTTAGTAGTGTTTTTAGTAGTAGTGATGGCGGTGTAGTAATAATACTAGTAGTAGTAGCAGTAGTAGTGGTAGTAGTAGGAATAGTAGTAGTAGTAGTCATGCTAAAAGTAGTAGTAGTAATAGTAATGGTAATAATAGTAGTGTTAGTGATAGTAGTAGTAGTAGTAGTAGTATGGTCAGTGCTTGGACTGAACTGAGGGGAAACAGTGTTGGTATGCTAGTGATGTTAGTAGTAGTAGTAATGGTAATATTAGTAGTGTTAGTGATGTTAGTAGTAGTAGTAATGGTAATATCAGTAGTGTTAGTGATAGTAGTAGTAATAGTAGTAGTATGGTCAGTGCTTGGACTAAACTGAGGGGAAACAGTGTTGGTATGCTAGTGATGTTAGTAGTAGTAGAAATGGTAATATTAGTACTCTTAGTGATGTTAGTAGTAGTAGACATGGTAATATTAGTACTCTTAGTGATGTTAGTAGTAGTAGTAATGGTAATATCAGTAGTGTTAGTGATGTTAGTAGTAGCAATGGTAATAATAGTAGTGTTAGTGATGTTAGTAGTAGTAACGGTAATAATAGTGGTGTTAGTGATGTTAGTAGTACTAGTAATGGTAATAATAGTAGTGTTAGTGATGTTAGTAGTAATAGTAATAGTAATGGTAATAGTAGTGTAAGTGATGTTAGTAGTAGTAGTAATGGTAATAATAGTAGTGTTAGTGATGTTAGTAGTAGTAGTAGTGGTAATATAGTAGTGTTAGTGATGTTAGTAGTAGTAGTAATAGTAATGGTAATAATAGTAGTGTTAGTGATGTTAGTAGTAGTAGTAATGGTAATAATAGTAGTGTTAGTGATGTTAGTAGTAGTAGTAATAGTAATGGTAATAGTAGTGTTAGTGATGTTAGTAGTAGTAGTAATGGTAATAATAGTAGTGTTAGTGATGTTAGTAGTAGTAGTAATGGTAATATTAGTAGTGTTACTGATGTTAGTAGTAGTAGTAGTAGTAGTAGTAATAGAAATATAATAGTAGTGTTAGTGATGTTAGTAGTAGCAGTAGTAGTAATGGTAATATTAGTAGTGTTACTAATGTTAGTAGTAGTAGTAATAGTAATGGTAATAGTAGTGTTAGTGATGTTAGTAGTAGTAGTAATAGTAATATTAGTAGTGTTAATGACGTTAGTAGTAGTAATAGTAATGGTAATAGTAGTGTTAGTGATATTAGTAGTAATAGTAATGGTAATAGTAGTGTTAGTGATGTTAGTAGTAGCAGTAGTAGTAATGGTAATATTAGTAGTGTTAGTGATGTTAGTAGTAGTAGTAGTAGTAATAATGGTAATGATAGTAGTGTTAGTGATGTTAGTAGTAGTAATAGTAATGGTAATAGTAGTGTTAGTGATGTTAGTAGTAGCAGTAGTAGTAATGGTAATATTAGTAGTGTTAGTGATGTTAGCAGTAGTAGTAATAATGGTAATGATAGTAGTGTTAGTAATTTATAGCAAAGCATTTCTAGGTATAAGTAAGTCAAACAGACGTGATGCTTTCCAGAAAATGTCACTTTGGTCAAATGACCGGCGTGCGGCACTTCTAGTGTTAACTGGCCTGCGAGTCCATCCACCACCTTCGAGATCAATTTAAATAATAAGCAAAGTCTTATCAACCAACATTAATCCCTAACCATCCCTGACATAAAAGCATTTGTAGGTGAATCACTAAATCACTACAGTTATGTTCCAAAACACTGATGGTGAAAAAGGTGCATTTCCATTTGAATACCCATGGGTCTGGATGTGCTGTTTGACAGTCAGGCATTCTCCTCCAAGCGTTTTGCAGTATCATTTCATTGTGAGTCCTGGTCCAGCTCACACAAAGAGGGACAGAGCAGCGGCAAAAGAGACATAAACGTCTAATTCAATGTGATAGACATCTCATTATGCTTTTATGTGCTGCTAAGTGCCGCGGGTCTGCTGCCTGGTCACGTGGCGTGAAGCATAGAACTTTAATGATTTAGCGAGCCATTGTCCCTTAGGCAGTTCGCGCTCTCTGACGGTAATTAATTTCTCGCTCGTCACTTTCCTGCAGCCGACTCGTCTGTTCTTCGTAAGGTAGTGTCTTATGTGCGATTTTTTTTTCAGACGGCTCGTTTTTGAAGGACCCTGGTCAGATCTCAAGGCTTTCAGTCTTTAAAGACTTCAGGAGTATAATAAGAGATGAAAAAACAAACCCTTGTTCTGATCATAAGGACGCGGGTGTGTTGTATATTTCTTCTTACGGCTATGCTGATGACCGCGGTGCGTACCTTTGTTGTCTTGCTGTTTTCGCACCTGTCAATCTTCCGTGGTGAGAGAGGTAATAATCGGCTTTCTCCGGGGAGATATGACTAAGAGCACGAGACACGGAAGGCAACGAAAGGTCAAACTAACCTACAGCAGGCAGTCTGTGCACGCCGTCTGTTCTGACAGTCAATGAAAGAGTAAAATATAGATGAATACATGGTCACGCTGTGAGGACTCACTCTCTCACACTCTCATTCTGCGCTCTCTCTCACCCTCTGTCTCGCAGCAATGCTTGTGTCTACACCCATCAGCAAAAACATTAGGACCAGTGCTCAGAAATGTGCACAGTCATTTCTATTTTGAAATTATTGTGCATGTGGGGGGCACGTTGGCTCCACTGTCCACTGGGGTACCACTGTCGCCTCACAGCAAGAAGTTTCTGGGTTTGATATCCAGGTGGAGCGGTCTGCATGGGTTTCCTCTGGGAGCTCCGGTTTCCTCCCACAGTCCAAAGACATGCAGTCAGGACAACTGGAAATATTAAATTCCCCCTAGGTATGAGTGTGTGTGAATGTTTTTTGCCTTGTGATGGACTGTCAACCCACTGTGCCCCTTAATAGGATAAAAAGGTGGAAAAACAGACTGGATGGATTAATTAATAAATGGATTAATTACTGTGCATGTGAGGGTGGGCAGACATGATGAGTATCCACCAACAGTAGCTCAAGTAAGGACAAGCCACAAACCACCGACAGGTTGTGGGGCAGCCAAGACTCATTGAAGCCAGAGTACATGAAGACTATTGCGTCTGGGCTGTCTGGTTCCAGAGTTTGTTTGTTTTGTTTTATTAGGATTTTAACGTCATGTTTTACACTTTGGTTACATTCATGACAGGAACGGTAGTTACTCATTACACAAGATTCATCACTTCTCAAGGTTATATCGAACACAGTCGTGGACAATTTAGTGTCTCCAATTCACTTCACTTGCATGTCTTTGGACTGTGGGAGGAAACCGGAGCACCCGGAGGAAACCCACGCGGACACAGGGAGAACATGCAAACTCCACACAGAAAGGACCCAGACCTCCCTACCTGGGGATCGAACCCAGGACCTTCTTGCTGTGAGGCTACAGTGCTACCCACTTAGCCACTGTGCCGCCTGTCTGGTTTCAGAGCTGTATAGTGCCTATAATAAGTTCTGTCCATTGCTGAAGGCACAAGACCCAGCTCACAATCAACATTCTAGTACATCCCAGATACATGCAAGATATTTTAGTACATGTGAATAGTCTGGAGGTATGTGTAGATGTTGGTAAACTCCAGAATTCAAGTCAAGCTACAAAAAAAAATTTGTACTAATTTCTATTTAATCCACACTGCCTGTTCCGAATCACACCCATAAACTACATGACCAAACACATTTAAAAGAAAATGTTGACCATGTGTCTGTTTTTTTCTCAAAGCTGTTTTTCTTTATGATGGACAAACCATTATAAATCCAGCACCCTAAATAATTGATCGACAGATCTGAAAGATTGTTCTGCCTGCAGGCTAGATTAACCTGCAGTGAATGTCTTTCTGCGACAGACCACATCAGCAGACTGACAATCTGCTCTTCGTGTTCGTACTGTATGAGTGAGAGTCAGAATCGTGAGAATTAAAAATACACACATCTCAGAATTTCTTAGAATTTAGCGTAAATATAATGCAAGTGAGCCAAATTGATGTGGGTCCTTTAAACAAAAGGTCTGATTCCACCGAGACACGTGATTGGATGACTTTGAGCAGGTGGATTTGATGCAGCCATTGTTCACTTGTAAATTCAATGAAAAATATAGTCATATGAAATACCAACAAATTCTACAATTCCTTTAAATATTTTAAAATGTAACTTTTCATTCAAACTGTTATGCTAATTTAAGATTCTTTTTTATTTTCTATTTATTCATTTTTCTCTGTTTTTACTTAATCCAGTCGTGTCCAATTGGAGCTTATTTTTCTCCTGTTGCTGCTGCCACTCGCACCCGATTGTGTTCATACACAGGAGAGTTCCAGTCTACATGTTATACCCATATATACTTATTCATATAGTGTAATATACCCATATATTCTTATACATATAGTGTGCTATACCCATATATTCATTTAGTGTATTATACCCATATACTGTATACTTATTCATATAGTGTATTATACCCATAAACTGTATACTTACTCATAAAGTGTATTATACTCATAAACTGTATACTTATTCATATGTATACTTATTCATATAGTGTATTATACCCATATACTGTATACTTATTCATATATTGTATTATACGCATATACTGTATACTTATTCAAATAGAGTGTTATACCCATAAACTGTATACTTATTCATATAGTGTATTATACCCATATACTGTATACTTATTGATATAGTGTGTTAAAGCTATATACTGTATACTTTTTCATATAGTGTATTATACCAATATACTGTATACTTATTTATATAGTGTAATATACTGATTATACTGTATACGGGCGGCACGGTGGCTAAGTGGGTAGCACTGTCGCCTCACAGCAAGAAGGTCCTGGGTTTGATCCCCAGGTGGGGCGGTCCAGGTCCTTTTTCTGCTGAGTTTGCATGTTCCCCCCGTGTCTGCGTGGGTTTTCTCCGGGTGCTCCGTTTTCCTCCCACAGTCCAAAAACATGCAGCCAGGCTAATTGGAGTCACTGAATTGTCCTATAGGTACCTAGCCGCTACGATGCATAAATTAGTGCGTTGTAGTGCCAGTCCCAAGCCCGGATAAATAGGGAGGGTTGTGTCAGGAAGGGCATCTTGCATAAAAACTATGCCAAATCACCCTAACAGGTGCAGCCGAGGAAGACTGATATACTGTATACTTATCCATATGTATACTTATTCATAAAGTATTATAGCCTTGTACTATGTACTTACTCATATAGTGTATTATAGCCATACACTGTATACGTATTCATATAGTGTATTATACTAATATATACCTATTAATATAGTGTAATATAAGAATAAGTATATACTGTATGTGTACTTGAATAAGTACCCTTACAGTTGTAAACAAATGTGTAAGAGTGTGTTGCCTTTTGACAAACTGGCACATGGTGTCTTTATACTATGTACCCAATCAATGTTTCCCGGTGGTAGAAGTTAATAAATAAATAAATTAATGAATAATTCGGCATTGTAAAATGATAGTAAAATCCTAAATAAATAGAATTCAACTGGAGTAGAACTTCTAATTCAACTGGAATTTGCATAACAGCCTCTCTCTCCATTTTTTCATCATGCTGCAGAGGTGACTCCTCTGCTGATTTATTCATGATGTGACTTTTAATATTATTCACTATGACACCGACGAAGACTGCATCTCAAACCGTCCTCTAGGCTGTGTGTGTGTGTGTGAGTGTGTGTGTGTGTGTGTGTGTGTGTGTGTGCATCTGTCTCATGCAGGTTCTTTCTCTTCACACACAAACGCTATGGTTTAATCACAGTAACAGGATTGAGCTTTTCCAGGGATGAGCCTCACAGAGGGGGAAAGGTGAAAAAAGAGGGTTTACATTATACCTGATAAGCCCAAATGTATGTGTGTATACACACTTCTTAATTATTGACTTCAAGCAATTTGGCTACAATTCTCACAGCTGTATAAATTGAATTACATAAATAAACTACATGCTTCCAACTTTTAGCAGTAGTTAGAAAGCAGCTCTCTCCTGCTCCAGCAAATTGTACCTCTGTGCACAAAACTAGGCCCATTAAAACCTTTAAGTGGTTGTAGAGGAACTCCAGCAGCCTGCACTGAGCCCTGACTTCAAATCCAATCAATACATTTGATATGAATCGGAACCTCAATTACGGGCCTGGTGTTCTCGTCCAGCATCAGTGTCTGACCTCAGAAGGACTCTTCATTTTGGAAAGCTTTCCCAGAAGAGTGAAGACTGTTAAAGGTGCAAATCCAGATATACACTGATCAGGCAAACCATTATGACCACCTTCCTAATATTGTGTTGGTCCCCTTTTTGCTGCCAAAACAGCCCTGACCCGTCGAGGCATGGAGTCTGACACCTTTCTATCCGAAACAGCATTAACTTCTTCAGCAATGTGAGCTACACGGACCAGCCCTCACTCCACACGTGCATCAGTGAGCCTTGGCCGCCCATGACCCTGTCGCCGGTTTACCACTGTTCCTTCCTTGGACCACTTTTGATAGACACTGACCACTGCAGACCAGGAACACCCCAGAAGAGCTGCAGTTTTGCAGATGCTCTGACCCAGTCGTCTAGCCATCACAATTTGGCCCTTGTCAAACTCACTCAAATCCTCACGCTCGTCCATTCTTCCGGCTTCTAACATCAACTTTGAGGATAAAATGTTCACTTGCTGCCTAATATAGCCCACCCACTAACAGGTGCCGTGATGAAGAGATAATCAGTGTTATTCACTTCACCTATCAGTGGTCATAATGTTATGGCTGGTCGGTGTATAGTATATAGCAGGGGTATTCAACTAAAATTTAAAGAGGTCCAGTTAGAGAAAAATTCTTGAAGCAAAGGTCCGGAATGTTTAACTATATATATATATATATATATATATATACAGTGTATCACAAAAGTGAGTACACCCCTCACATTTCTGCAAATATTTCATTATATCTTTTCATGGGACAACACTATAGAAATAAAACTTGGATATAACTTAGAGTAGTCAGTGTACAACTTGTATAGCAGTGTAGATTTACTGTGTTCTGAAAATAACTCAACACACAGCCATTAATGTCTAAATAGCTGGCAACATAAGTGAGTACACCCCACAGTGAACATGTCCAAATTGTGCCCAAATGTGTCGTTGTCCCTCCCTGGTGTCATGTGTCAAGGTCCCATGTGTAAATGGGGAGCAGGGCTGTTAAATTTGGTGTTTTGGGTACAATTCTCTCATACTGGCCACTGGATATTCAACATGGCACCTCATGGCAAAGAACTCTCTGAGGATGTGAGAAACAGAATTGTTGCTCTCCACAAAGATGGCCTGGGCTATAAGAAGATTGCTAACACCCTGAAACTGAGCTACAGCATGGTGGCCAAGGTCATACAGCGGTTTTCCAGGCCAGGTTCCACTCGGAACAGGCTTCGCCAGGGTCGACCAAAGAAGTTGAGTCCACGTGTTCGGCGTCATATCCAGAGGTTGGCTTTAAAAAATAGACACATGAGTGCTGCCAGCATTGCTGCAGAGGTTGACGACGTGGGAGGTCAGCCTGTCAGTGCTCAGACCATACGCCGCACACTGCATCAACTCGGTCTGCATGGTCGTCATCCCAGAAGGAAGCTGACGCACAAGAAAGCCCGCAAACAGTTTGCTGAAAACAAGCAGTCCAAGAACATGGATTACTGGAATGCCCTGTGGTCTGACAAGACCAAGATAAACTTGTTTGGCTCAGATGGTGTCCAGCATGTGTGGCGGCGCCCTGGTGAGAAGTACCAAGACAACTGTATCTTGCCTACAGTCAAGCATGGTGGTGGTAGCATCATGGTCTTGGGCTGCATGAGTGTTGCTGGCACTGGGGAGCTGCAGTTCATTGAGGGAAACATGAATTCCAACATGTACTGTGACATTCTGAAACAGAGCATGATCTCCTCCCTTCGAAAACTGGGCCTCATGGCAGTTTTCCAACAGGATAACGACCCCAAACACAACCTCCAAGATGACAACTGCCTTGCTGAGGAAGCTGAAGGTAAAGGTGATGGACTAAACCCAATTGAGCACCTGTGGCGCATCCTCAAGTGGAAGGTGGAGGAGTTCAAGGTGTCTAACATCCACCAGCTCCGTGATGTCATCATGGAGGAGTGGAAGAGGATTCCAGTAGCAACCTGTGCAGCTCTGGTGAATTCCATGCCCAGGAGGGTTAAGGCAGTGCTGGATAATAATGGTGGTCACACAAAATATTGACACTTTGGGCACAATTTGGACATGTTCACTGTGGGGTGTACTCACTTATGTTGCCAGCCATTTAGACATTAATGGCTGTGTGTTGAGTTCTTTTCAGAAGACAGTAAATCTACACTGCTATACAAGCTGTACACTGACTACTCTAAGTTATATCCAAGTTTCATGTCTATAGTGTTGTCCCATGAAAAGATATAATAAAATATTTGCAGAAATGTGAGGGGTGTACTCACTTTTGTGATACACTGTATATATATTGATATTTACATTTTCAGCAGACGTTTTTATCCAAAGCGACTTACGCAATGAGCAATTGAGGGTTAAGGGCCTTGCTCAGGGACCCAACAGTGACAACTTGGTGGTGGCGTGGCTTGAACCGGCAACCTTCTGTTTACTGGTCCAGTACCTTAACCACTGAGCTATCACTGCTATATATATTATATATAAGTAGCCTAGTAGTTGTATCAACATCTGCACGTAATCAATAACTGACTGTCAAATCAGATGTTTGTTTATTTATTAGGATTTTAACGTCATGTTTTACACTTCGGTTACATTCATGACAGGAACGGTAGCCACTCATTACACAAGATTCATCAGGTCACACGCTTATATCGAACACAGTCTTGGACAATTCAGTGTCTCCAATTCACCTCACTTGCACGTCTTTGTACTGTGGGAGGAAACCGGAGCTCCCGGAGTAAACCCACACAGACACGGGGAGAACATGCAAACTCCACACAGAGAGGACCCGGACCGCCCCACCTTATCAAACCTTTCTCTTATCAAATTAAGAGAAAATAAAAATAAATTGTGCTCCAGTGGGAAGTAAGAACAGAAATTAGTCTCTCCCTCACGGATTAAATGCTGTATTTTCGCTGTACACGTTTTTTTTTTGGAGAGCGCCATTTGTCTCCTGTCTCACTCGTCTTTTCTCAACTTTCTCCTAACTAATAACTTTCTGCGTCGTCTGTATCTCGTTTTTTCTACGTTCGCTATCTTTCTTTTTCTTTCCACCGTCTTTTCACATATAACTCGCCTCTAACTCTCTCATCTGTCTGCACTGTAGAGTCGCAGTTTTTACCGGCTGGAATGCACAGACTTGATTGGCTGAGTGGTGTCACGTGATTGGTCTGTGCGTTTTCTCATCCGCTAAACCGCTACCGTAAAGACTACAAAAGCTGCGCCGGTTAAAATAGAAGCGCTCCGTCAGGTTTAAAATCATAACTTTCTGTTTTGGCTGTAGGTCCGGGTCCGTATGGGACAGCTTCTGGGTCCGGACCCGGACCGCGGTCCGCCTGTTAGTGACCTCTGGTATATAGTATAGATGCTGGTGATTATAAATATGTGTATGTATGTGCGTTATTGCTTTTTCATTTAGATCCTGTGCTATTAGGGCTCCGTTTTCACCCTGCTGAACATTTCTTTCCCCTGAACCCCTAGTTCCAACACATCAACTACTGACTGTTCACTTGCTGCCTAATTTTACCCCTTGACAGGTGCCACTGAAATAAAATAATTCATATTATTTATTATTATTCATCTGTCAGTGGTTTTAATGTTGTGACTGATTGGTGTATATGACCTATAATTTTCCAAATGTAGTTAATTTCATTAAATTTTTTAAACTGTTTTATCCTGATCCGGGTCGTTCAGGGCGTCTGCTCCACCCCAGACATAGCCAATCGCCTGCCTGGGTGATACCACAGCTGAAATTTGAACCCGAATGCGAAAAATTCATTTATTTATTGCATGAAGCTCAGATGAATAGGTTAACCATTTCAAAATAAAGATTCTGCATGTGTCTAATGAACTTGCTCGTGCATTAGCCCGCTGTGCCACCCCAGCACTCCAGATATAATTTTATGTAAAAATAATATTGATTTTGTACAAATCGGCACGTCTGCGCGTTTAATTAACGTGCTGATGGAAAGGACTACTTAAAGAATGCAAACATCCACACGTTCACGCTCACGAAAGCACGAAGGAAACACCATTCTGCCTGAACTTCATGCTTTCACTCATGTGAAAGGAGCGCTGCAAAAGTGAAAAAGAAAAAAGAACCCGTGTGGGTAGATGGGTGCGTCTCTGTGTCACGTTTAATTGAGTGAGTGTACGTTGTGACTCTCAGTGTTAGCGAATGTATGCAGGTTTGTGAGTGTAGGAGGGATTTCAAAAGAAGCACTGACCTGTACACACCCCTCCCGAGCTCCCGCACGCGGAACTGATTCTGTTTCGTGCGCGGGGTTCAAGGCTGATGGTAATTTTCCTTCTGAGGAAAAAAGTCAAAAAGTGACAAAATCGGATGTGAATTAAGTGAAAAAAAAAACACACACACCTTTAATCTATTTATCTGGTATTTCTGTAAAACTTCCGGTGACCTTCAAGTCCATTAAAAGTCTTTCACCTTCCTCTTCTAACAGCTTAAAAATGGACCGTTTTGTCCCCGTACACATAACCACTCGGCATAACGACTCACCCAGTATGCTTCACCTTGAACCACAAAACATTTCATCTTCTTGAAAGTCAACAGCTTTAAGACATAATTAACTTTTGGCAGCATTGTGATTCCGTTTTTTGCCCCCTTCCACCATCCCATTTACCCCAAATTTACAATTTACTCATTTCCAGTTTTACAGTTCCATTATTGCAATTCCTCTCCCACTTGCACCACACACACTGTGTAAAACAGTCACACATTAGCACTCGCCCCATTTTGCTTTTTGACCTTTTGACTTTTCAAAGTCTTTGGCTTTGCTTTTACATTGACGCAGAGGGATGACTGTATACTGGGAATCACGCTATGCCCAATGTCTACCTTTGATCAAACAGCAGGAGTCGCTGGTGCAGCGGCGATGAGCAGAAACTCCAAACTGGTAGCACTGCTAAAACTTAGAGGCTGGAACTCTCTGTGGTGTGGGCGAACATAGTAGACAAGCATAGTTGCACCACACAAGTTTTTAAACAAATTCTCCTCTAACCTTCGTAGAGAAGCAGTCCCATGTCGTGATGCTTCCACCACCATACCTCATTTCCCCATTTCCAATTATATTTATGCTTATAAATACAAACGTCTTTGATTATAGGACTGAAACCACGTTATCAGGTCTGTCTGAACATCTAGTGAGCTGCCTTGCTGCCTGCTACGTACCTACCACTGCCTAAACATAGAGGATTCTAATAACATATCAAACTCATAAGGTAGAGCATTTAGACGCAATACTTAGACAGCGATTACGCCGATTATGTCACCACAGTTTTTGCTTACTAAGCTAACACAGCCTCAGGCTATTCAAACCAATGGGCTGAGGCGGCACAATGTTTTTTAAGCAACACTGATATGTAGAGTAATTTTATCTAGTGTATAAATACTTTTTTTCATTTTAATATTGTTTTTAATATATATTTTCTTCATTTAAGTTTAAGTGTACGATACGATCAGTGATCGAAAGAATGTGGACTCCCTTTCTAACAATTGAGTTGAGGTGTTTTAGCCACACCCACTGCTCACAGGTGTATAAAATTAATTGTATAATATAAATCATATGCGGGCGGCACGGTGGCTCAGTGGCTAGCACTGTCGCCTCCTAGCAAGAAGGTCCTGGGTTTGATCCCCAGGCGGGGCGGTCCGGGTCCTTTCTGTGCGGAGTTTGCATGTTCTCCCTGTGTCTGCGTGGATTTCCTCCAGGAGCTCTGGTTTCCTCCCACAGTCCAAAAACATGCAGCCAGGTTCATTGGAGACACTGAATTGCCATGTAGGTGAATGGGTGTGTATATGTGTGTGTGTCTGCTTTGCGATCGACTGGCGCCTCATCCAGAGTGTTGCTGTGTGCCTTGCGCCCATTGAAAAGCTGAGATAGGCTACAGCAACCCCTCCACGACCCTAATTGGATAAGCGGTTAAGACAGTGAGTGAGTGAGTGAGTAAATCATATGCTTTCAACTTTGTGGCAAAAATATAGGTAGATGATTTGTTCCTGTGCATAAAAAATAAATAAATTAATTAATGAAATGTCAATTGCAAGCCACAAATGGTTTTTTGACTACCCGCTCCAGTGATGTACACAAAATGTTCAACAACTTGAAGACATCCCTGCACATATGGAGTCCAGGAGTTACAAGGTAGACCCATTAATAAGAAATATGACATTAATATCTTTGTGACAACTGTTTGGGGAAGGCCCTTCTTTGTATAACTTACTCCTGTCCACAAAGTGAGACATAGTTTGACTGAATGGCCAACAAACTAATAGTCATTTGTCCAGATACTTTTGGTCATATAGTACATATGAACTAAAGGTATAATAAATACCAACAACACAAGGGTGCTTCACAGAATGCTGCTTGTTCCTCGTACCTCTCTGATTTGAACGGTTACTGTGATACCTATTACACTTCACGTTAAAGTACCCCTCTTACTCTTTGGGAATTAATTGTGTATTTCACTTGTCTTCTCACTTCTTCCCTTGTATGTGTGTGTGTGAAACAGAGAGAGGAAATTTGGATTTGGAAAAGGCTGTGTATGATATGCACTTTTAATAAGCCCTATTAAATCAAGTGGCAGTTCCTCAGAAGGCAAAAAAAAAAGAAAAAGTTGCTCAGTGTTTAATAGTTTCACCGCAAGCTTACATAAGCCTTTTAATTCTGCTGCGCTCCTGAGCTGGTTTCTTCCAGGCAGTGCCAGGAGAGAAGTCTCCCCTGCTCTGCCGAGAGGCACGCAACGGCAATTATTGGCTCTCTGGAGTCTTAATTAGCTAGCCACGTCGACCCAGAGATGCAGGCGATGGAGGACCACGCGCACCTCGGTCAACAGCCAAACAAAAATAGATAAAGAAAAGAGTACAGGCCCAATTAATGGCCAACTTCAAATGAGCAGTGAGAGTGCCAAGCTGAGCATGACAGGGATGGCTCTCTCTCTCGCTTCTCTCTCTTCTCTCTCCCTTAACACTCTCATGGTGCCACTACAAGGAGAAAAGCCATAGGAACTGATTTTCATTCTTAATAATGACAGATGGTACACTGAGATTGACAGAATAAACAATCACATTTTTACAGCTTTTTTTCCCACACACTATAGGGCCAAAAGTATGTGTACGCCGGTCCTGCTTGAGGTTAGGTCTTTCAAACACATCCACTGATTACAGGTATAAAAGGAAGTACATAAAACACATTACACCAGTGGTCATTTATTACCGTGCTGCACAGAAGAAATAAATAACGAGAGATCGCTACAAAAGCAATGAAAACACTGCCTCCATTTCCAACATCCTATCTTTGTCAAGCAGGATTTTCTGCATTGATGTCAACAAAAACAAAGTTACGGAGTAGACTGGACAAAAGGAACACACTTCGGGTGTTATTGTCTCCTATTACCCCTAGGTGGGAGTGTCTTTCATCATTGGTGAGTACTATTGTTATGCACTTTGTGTGTTTTTTTTAAATTATGCTCGTCGTATAATTTTATTTTAAATCCTCCCGCCCTCACCGTTCCGTGAAATTATATCTTATAAGAAACCGGTCTGTGCTGCAAAAAAGGTTGGGGACCGATGAATTACACGATATTTGCAAGCCAGATCTTCATGTCCAACATCAGTGCCAGAATGTTTCTTTTACTAAATGGCACAAATTCCAACAGACACAATCCAATATGGGAAGCTAGGCTGGCGCAATGGTAAATCACGCTAGCCCACTGGCCAACATTCACTAGTCGTAGGTCGGGTGTCTACATACAGACATGATTGGCTATGTCTGGGAAAGTAGTGGGTGTATTACACCCAGTGATTCTGGCAAAACCTGACCCATTGCAACCCTGACCAGGATAAATCAGTGGTAAAAGATCAGTGTCTTGGAAGGTCCTGGGTTTGATTCCCAGGTGGAGTGGTCTGGGTCCTTTCTGTGTGGAGTTTGCATGTTCTCCTCATGTCTGCATGGGTTTCCTATGGGAGCTCCTGTTTCCTCCCACAGTCCAAAGACAGTGGTTAAGGTACTGGACTAGTAATCGAAAGGTCGAAACAGTGGTTAAGGTACTTGACTAGTAATTGAAAGGTCGAAACAGTGGTTAAGGTACTGGACTAGTAATCAAAACGTCGCTGGTTCAAGCCCCACCACTGCCAGGTTGCCACTGTTGGCCCTTAACCCTCAATTGCTTAGACAATATATTCTACCAACACATATTCTCACACAAAAAGCCCAAACACATTCAGAGGACCATGCTGTGCATTATGTATTCCTCTACCTTGCATGCTAGTGCCACAACTACAAAGAAAGTCACTGTTGATGCAACAAGGGGGCAATTTTTTAACAGCCTTGCATTCTCATCTATGGACAATTGTGAAAAGGCTGTTGAGCACCTGACCAGGCCTCTGGGCAACTGTAATACACTTCTGCACACCTACAGCACCAATATGTCCATTTTAAATTGATTTGTCATTAACTCATGGGGCTACATGAAGACACTGGGTGGGTGCAAGACATGAACTCACCCTTGAAAGGGCACCCGCCCATCTCAGGGCATCACATACTCAGATATTACATTTACATGTCCCATTTTTTGGGTGGGTAAAAAAATACAAAAAGCAAAACTCCTCACAGAAAGTGACCACCTGCCCATTTTGGGTATTTAAAAGGGGGTTTGGGGTAATAATGGTCCTCACTGTAACCGTGAGTCTGATGGCATTAGCATTGTCAGCTGTGTTGACAGTCGCGCCGGTAATGACACTGATGTTCCATCAGCTTTGAGAGAAGTCGTGCTAATGATAAAGAGAGGCACGGCGCTAATGAGGACGAGGGACAGCGAGGCACCAGGTGATGATGAGTGTTGGATGGCGCTGACTTCTGTCTATGCCGCAGGCAGGCTTATCAGATTAGCGTTGGCATACAGTCTGCACCGCAGCCTCTCGTTAGCACTAATACGATCAAGGGGAGTCCTGCACTTTGTCCGCTTGCGTTTCCTAGCGTATCTGAACACGAGCTGATTTTAATGTGGGTGCACGTTTTGCATATATGTTAATGGCTTGCCCTTAATGCACCAGACCTTGATGCTCAACGCTAGCACTGTGGGTGTGTTTCTCAGCTCGTATAGATGTGTACACGTGGGCATGTTGCCAGGTTCTAAGTGACAGCACCCTCCCTCTCCGGTGCATCTCTGTCTCAAAGACTAATGGCACTGAGAGAATCAATTACCACCCCATGCTGGTGCCATGCCAGAATGAAGGAAGCCCAAATACATTAACCTTTACGGTACCAGCTTTGAATGTAGTTCATCCCACATGTGTATTGTATGTAGCCACGCATGTTTTAGACCCAGATCTGATCACACGGAGGAACTTAGTACCCTCACATGCAATCCCTGTCGGCGAAACGTCCTTGTCCCTGTTTTTTTTTCTGCCAGGGCTCCTTTGCCATGCTCTGTGGGACACCGCTAGCTGAACAGGGCATTCCTGACATTCCACAGACACCACAACCGCACTCTGTCATTAGGGAGGGGGAAGAGAACGAGGAGACCGAGAACCCCACGGGGACTGGAACATTAATGGTACTGTGGGCTGAAGAGGTGGTTTAGAGGAAGATGTGGTTTGGCTGAGGTATATTTGGCTAAGACACAATCCCCCCTTTTCTTCCGTTTTAGTCATTACTAATTCTTCACTACAGTTCTTTTGCCAGTTTAACCAATCCCAGACTGTCTGAGAAGAGCCGCGTACTGGCGCCTGCCCCCTCTGACACATGTGCAGCCATCGGCGCTTTCATTGGACCAACCAGTGGCGGATTCCCAAAAAGGGAGAGTCATGCTATGTCCTGTGTGCTGCAATTGGGAGGAACCCTATGCAACCTTCCCTCTCTCAGACATGGTGAATTGTTTCAGTTAAGTGCCCGTCTGAATATTAAAAGTCCCAGATCCCAGATTGTAAGAATAAGCGCATCCTAAATAGTGGAATATTGGAGGAAATGGGGACAGCGTTGGCTTATTTTCCTGCAGGGTGAACGTCCTTCTTTTGTTTTCTGACCGGCGTGTGGACTGTGATACCCCAAATCCAACTAATGGGCTTGTCTATCTGTTCTATTGCCTCTCCGCTTAGGGCTGCATATTTTTTATTTGGTTCTTTTGCGTTTGGTTTCTGCTATTTTGGCCACCTGTATGTATCTTTAGCCACAGTATTGTTCTGCCCTGGTTACGTGTCCTGCATGTTGGGAACTTATATATTACAACCCCAAATCAGAAAAAGTTGGGACAGTATGGAAAAAGTATAAAAAAAGAATAATAAAAAAACAGAGTTTCTTCCATTTACTTTGACTTTTATTTGATTGCAGACAGGATGAACATGTTTTATCTGCTCAGCTTCATTTCATTTATTAATAAACATCCATTTCTGCATTTCAGGTCTACAACACATTCCAAAAAAGTTGGGATAGTAAAGCATTTACCACTTTGTAATTTTGTCATTCCTTTTTACCACACTTAAAAAACGTTTTGGCACAGAGGAGACCAAGTGATTTAATGTTTTAGCTTTTATTTTGTCCCGTTCTTCCTGCAAACACGTCTTAAGATGTGCAACAGCACGGGGTCGTTGTCGCATTTTTTGTTTCAAATTCTTCACACATTCTCTATTGGGGACAGGTCAGTACTGCAGGCAGGCCAGTCCAGTACCCTTACCCTCTTCTTCCGCAGCCATGCCTGTAATGTGTGCAGCATGTGGTTTTGCATCGTCTTGTTGAAAAATGCATGGTCGTCCCTTGAAAGATGACATCTTAAAGACAGCATAAAAGACCTGGAATGCTGATTTATCTGACCACAATTCACATTTCCACCGTGTGATGGTCCATCCTAGATGCCTCCGAAGTCAAAGTAAATGTAAGGAACACGGCATTTTTATTTTATTTGCATTTTCTATACTGTCCAAACTTTTTCTGATTTGCGGTTGTATATTATAAAATTTTATATTATGAACTTAAAGATGCATGGCTTCACCTGGGCACCTCTGGTGAGGCGAAACCCGCCCTGTTACACATTCACTGACAACTAAAGTGCCAATGCGTCCTTCGTTATGTACTGGGCTTTTAAAGTGAATAGAAAACAATTTGGGACACAGAAGGGTTTTGTGGGGACACAGTTCTTATGCAATTAAAAAGACTAGACATAAAAAGACCCACACTAGACTTATAAAGTGTGTGGTCTAATAACAGACCATAAAGTCAATAACATACATGCCTCCTACATGTCTATGCAAACCTTTGACTTTAGTTATTCATACAAAACCAGAGTTAGACAGAAAAACTGAGCACCAAAAACTGCAGCATGAACAAAGCCTGCGTCTGCACTGCAAGGCAAAATCCACCGAAAAGTCCTCTATTATAGAGCTTCAAATGGTTCCGTCTTTGTTGGTGCACAAAGCTTTAAAGTTTCAAAGCTATGAGCACACATCTGTGCACACACCAAAAAGCAGTGAGGTTCTGAAGTGACGATTCTTTGCCTCTCTCATCTGATCTTAAACGCTTTTTTAAAAATTATCCATCAAACAGATGAGAATCTTCAGTCACTTCGCTCTGCCTGAGGAAAGAGAAATAGTAAGAGGATGAGAAACAGATAGCTGAGAAGACGGATTTCCAGAGGTGAGTCGGTCGGGCTGTAATGTTAGCAAATGTATGTGGGAACTCCTTCCAATTAGAGTTTAGGGGTTTCAGCTACACCCACCCATATACACTGTTCAACCATAACATTAAAACCACCTTCTTGTTTCTACACTCACTGTCCATTTTATCAGCTCCACTTACCATATAGAAGTACTTTGTAGTTCTACAATTACTGACTGTAGTCCATCTGTTTCTCTACATACTTTTTTAACCGGCTTTCACCCTGTTTTTCAATGGTCAGGACCACCACAGAACCACCACAGAGCAGATATGTTTTGGGTGGTGGATCATTCTCAGCACTGCAGTGACACTGACATGGTGGTGGTGTGTTAGTGTGTGTTGTGCTGGTATGAGTGGATCAGACACAGCAGCTCTGCTGGAGTTTTTAAATACCATGTCCACTCACTGTCCACTCTATTAGACACTCCTACCTAGTTGGGCCACCTTGTAGATGTAAAGTCAGAGACGATCGCTCATCTATTGCTGCTGTTTGAGTTGGTCATCATCTAGACCTTCATCAGTGGGCACAGGACGCTGTCAATGGGGCGCTGTTGGCTGGATATTTTTGATTGGTGGACTATTCTCAGTCCAGCAGGGACAGTGAGGTGTTTGAAGACTCCAGCAGCACTGCTGTGTCTGATCCACTCATACCAACACAACACACACTAACACACCACCACCATGTCAGTGTCACTGCAATGCTGAGAATGATCCACCACCCAAATAATACCTGCTCTGTAGTGGTCCTGGGAGAGTCCTGACCATTGAAGAACAGGGTGAAAGCAGGCTAACAAAGCATGCACAGAAACAGATGGACTACAGTCAGTAATTGTAGAACTACAAAGTGCTTCTATATGGTAAGTGGAGCTGATAAATGGACAGTGAGTGTAGAAACAAGGGGGTGCTTTTAATGTTATGGCTGATCGGTGTATATACACAACAGGTGTATATAGCATTAACACAAGGTCCATAAAGACATGGTTTGAAGATGTCAGAGCCATGTTTTGGAGAACAGTATGTGAAAAAGGCTGGAAGAGGCTGGTGAGGTGCAAAACTGGTAGAACTTTGAAGAAGTTTGGATTTGCCCAAAAGTGTTGTAGCTATAGATTGACAAATCTCTCCTGAGGCTTAGAAATACACATACAATTGTAGGGAAGGCAAATGGTTATCAGTTCCAAAGTACAAGGCAGGTATTGCAGATTTCCTTCAGGTGGAATAGTAAATACACTTTCCTTTTCCTGTTTGAAATTACATTCATTCCCTGAAAGCCATCAATACTTCCAACTGGTAAACAAGGAAATAAATGAGGATTAAAATCTTGGGCCACATTCATCATTGTACCCCTGGAGTACTTGTGGAAACTACTTACCATCTCTACCTTGTGGTAAGATGTAGAGATGATGTAAAAAAACATTTTTACTTTATAACTTGGTATAAAGTTTCACTTTTCAATACTTACTTAACAAAAAAGATGGAATGAAACAGGACCATTCCTTTTTATACAAAGGCTACTGGTTTAAAGTCCACCAAGCTGCCACTGTTGAGCCCATAAACAAAGCCCCTAATATATATATATATACAGTGTATCACAAAAGTGAGTACACCCCTCACATTTCTGCAGATATTTAAGTATATCTTTTCATGGGACAACACTGACAAAATGACACTTTGACACAATGAAAAGTAGTCTGTGTGCAGCTTATATAACAGTGTAAATTTATTCTTCCCTCAAAATAACTCAATATACAGCCATTAATGTCTAAACCACCGGCAACAAAAGTGAGTACACCCCTAAGAGACTACACCCCTAAATGTCCAAATTAAGCACTGCCTGTCATTTTCCCTCCAAAATGTCATGTGACTTGTTAGTGTTACTAGGTCTCAGGTGTGCATAGGGAGCAGGTGTGTTCAATTTAGTAGTACAGCTCTCACACTCTCTCACACTGGTCACTGAAAGTTCCAACATGGCACCTCATGGCAAAGAACTCTCTGAGGATCTTAAAAGACGAATTGTTGCGCTACATGAAGATGGCCAAGGCTACAAGAAGATTGCCAACACCCTGAAACTGAGCTGCAGCACAGTGGCCAAGATCATCCAGCGTTTTAAAAGAGCAGGGTCCACTCAGAACAGACCTCGCGTTGGTCGTCCAAAGAAGCTGAGTGCACGTGCTCAGCATCACATCCAACTGCTGTCTTTGAAAGATAGGCGCAGGAGTGCTGTCAGCATTGCTGCAAAAATTGAAAAGGTGGGGGGTCAGCCTGTCAGTGCTCAGACCATACGCCGCACACTACATCAAATTGGTCTGCGTGGCTTTCACCCCAGAAGGAAGCCTCTTCTGAAGTCTCTACACAAGAAAGCCTGCAAACAGTTTGCTGAAGACATGTCAACAAAGGACATGGATTACTGGAACCATGTCCTATGGTCTGATGAGACCAAGATTAATTTGTTTGGTTCAGATGGTCTCAAGCATGTGTGGCGGCAATCAGGTGAGGAGTACAAAGATAAGTGTGTCATGCCTACAGTCAAGCATGGTGGTGGGAATGCCATGGTCTGGGGCTGCATGAGTGCAGCAGGTGTTGGGGAGTTACATTTCATTGAGGGACACATGAACTCCAATATGTACTGTGAAATACTGAAGCAGAGCATGATCCCCTCCCTCTGGAAACTGGGTCGCAGGGCAGTGTTCCAGCATGATAATGACCCCAAACACACCTCTAAGACGACCACTGCTTTATTGAAGAGGCTGAGGGTAAAGGTGATGGACTGGCCAAGCATGTCTCCAGACCTAAACCCAATAGAACATCTTTGGGGCATCCTCAAGCGGAAGGTGGAGGAGCGCAAAGTCTCGAATATCCGCCAGCTCCGTGATGTCGTCATGGAGGAGTGGAAAAGCATTCCAGTGGCAACCTGTGAAGCTCTGGTAAACTCCATGCCCAGGAGAGTTAAGGCAGTTCTGGGAAATAATAGTGGCCACACAAAATATTGACACTTCAGGAACTTTCACTAAGGGGTGTACTCACTTTTGTTGCCAGTGGTTTAGACATTAATGGCTGTATATTGAGTTATTTTGAGGGAAGAATAAATTTACACTGTTATATAAGCTGCACACAGACTTCTTTTCATTGTGTCAAAGTGTCATTTTGTCAGTGTTGTCCCATGAAAAGATATACTTAAATATCTGCAGAAATGTGAGGGGTGTACTCACTTTTGTGATACACAAAAAGTGGAGGATTTTTCCACTCCTCCATGACGACATCACTGAGCTGGCGGATATTCGAGACTTTGCGCTCCTCCACCTTCCGCTTGAGGATGCCCCAAAGATGTTCTATTGGGTTTAGGTCTGGAGACATGCTTGGCCAGTCCATCACCTTTACCCTCAGCCTCTTCAATAAAGCAGTGGTCGTCTTAGAGGTGTGTTTGGGGTCATTATCATGCTGGAACACTGCCCTGCGACCCAGTTTCCGGAGGGAGGGGATCATGCTCTGCTTCAGTATTTCACAGTACATATTGGAGTTCATGTGTCCCTCAATGAAATGTAACTCCCCAACACCTGCTGCACTCATGCAGCCCCAGACCATGGCATTCCCACCACCATGCTTGACTGTAGGCATGACACACTTATCTTTGTACTCCTCACCTGATTGCCGCCACACATGCTTGAGACCATCTGAACCAAACAAATTAATCTTGGTCTCATCAGACCATAGGACATGGTTCCAGTAATCCATGTCCTTTGTTGACATGTCTTCAGCAAACTGTTTGCGGGCTTTCTTGTGTAGAGACTTCAGAAGAGGCATCCTTCTGGGGTGACAGCCATGCAGACCAATTTGATGTAGTGTGCGGCGTATGGTCTGAGCACTGACAGGCTGACCCCCCACCTTTTCAATCTCTGCAGCAATGCTGACAGCACTCCTGCGCCTATCTTTCAAAGACAGCAGTTGGATGTGACGCTGAGCACGTGCACTCAGCTTCTTTGGACGACCGACGCGAGGTCTGTTCTGAGTGGACCCTGCTCTTTTAAAACGCTGGATGATCTTGGCCACTGTGCTTCAGCTCAGTTTCAGGGTGTTGGCAATCTTCTTGTAGCCTTGGCCATCTTCACGTAGCGCAACAATTCGTCTTTTAAGATCCTCAGAGAGTTCTTTGCCATGAGGTGCCATGTTGGAACTTTCAGTGACCAGTATGAGAGAGTGTGAGAGCTGTACTACTAAATTGAACACACCTGCTCCCTATGCACACCTGAGACCTAGTAACACTAACAAATCACATGACATTTTGGAGGGAAAATGACAAGAAGTGCTCAATTTGGACATTTAGGGGTGTAATCTCTTAGGGGTGTACTCACTTTTGTTGCCGGTGGTTTAGACATTAATGGCTGTATATTGAGTTATTTTGAGGGAAGAATAAATTTACACTGTTATATAAGCTGCACACAGACTACTTTTCATTGTGTCAAAGTGTCATTTTGTCAGTGTTGTCCCATGAAAAGATATACTTAAATATCTGCAGAAATGTGAGGGGTGTACTCACTTTTGTGATACACTGTATATATTTATATTTTTTATATTTTATTTATGCATTTTGACCTCTTTTTCTCCCTTGTAGCGCGTCCAATTGCCCGACTGCGTCATCTCCACTAATGCTGATCCCCACTTTGATTGAGGAGAACAAAGCTAACCTACGCCCCCTCCGACATGTGGGAAGCAGTCGTATGCATCTTGTCACCTACACTTTGACGAGTGCAATGCGGATCAGCACTGTGTATGGAGAGACACACCCTGATCCGCACTCTTTTCCTATCTCTGTGCAGGCGCCATCAATCAGCCAGCAGAGGTTGTAATTGCATCAGTTATGAGGTCCCTATCTGGCTCCCTCCCTGGATGAACAACAGTCAAACGTTGTTCATATAGCCGCCCAGATATATTCGAAATCCCAGCTCTGAAGATGCCCACTGTTTGTGATAGAAGCGACAGCACTGTTTTTCATCCATTTGTGGTAAAAGTACCTTATTATAAAAGGCCTGATGAACACCTACTGTAGGTTCTATCTTGAGAGTCTCTGACTTTGTGTGTCTTTTTATATACTGCAGCATACTATTATACTCCACGTCTCCGATCTCATGTCATCAATTACAACTCTTGACTCATGACTCTTGGAGAAACGTTAGGCCATGGCCTCACATACCTTTTCCAGCCTTGACTGAATGTCACACACAGCTTTTCTTACAACTATCTTATAATTATCAGCAGAAGAATGCACATGGTAGTGGTATAGTGGTATAAGAGCAGTGTTAGCTCATCTTTTATAAAGAACAAACTCATGTATCTCAGGAGAGTAAACATTTCATCTCTGAGCTACATGACCTTTTTTTTTTTTTTTTATCAACTGCTCTTGACTGTATTCCAGTCAGGGTTGCATCAGGTCCGGTTCCACTGATGTGGAACAGATTCCGTCACGTTGTTACTACTCTTTACTTTCGTTGTGCAACACCCACCGTTGAGGGCGCATGCTTGGCTCCTTAAAACTGGTGGAAACGTGGTCTGGTTCTTTAAAAAACACCAAAGTTTAAAGAAGCCCGAACAGAACCGGTTCAAGAACCAGAGTTCTTTTGGTGGAAAAACGCTATGGGTTCAAGGCAGGAACACCCTGGATGGGGCGTCAATCCATCTGCATTCATCCTCGCCTCATGTTAGTAGGAGTCACTGTTGCGGCAGATTGGAGGTGATTCTGCATTTCTTTTCCATCGATGTGGAACAGGTTCCACCACCTTGTTACTACTCTTTACTTTCGTTGCACAATGCTCACCATTGAGGGTGCATGCTTGGCTCCCAAAAACAGGTGGAAATGCAGGCTGGCTCTCTAAAAAACACCGAAGTTCAAAGAAGCGCAAACAAAACTTGTTCAAGAACCAGAGTTCTTTTGGTGGAAAAGCATGTCAGTAGGAGTCACTGTTGCGGCAGAGATGAGGTGATTCTGCATTCATTTTCCACCAATGCGGAACAGGTTCCATCCCCTTGTTACTACTCTTTACTTTCG
Source organism: Trichomycterus rosablanca (assembly GCF_030014385.1). Lineage (NCBI taxonomy): Eukaryota > Metazoa > Chordata > Actinopteri > Siluriformes > Trichomycteridae > Trichomycterus > Trichomycterus rosablanca. The sequence continues at coordinate 6,458,858 of NC_085989.1, forward strand.
TTGCGCAACACCCACGTTGAGGGCACATACCTGGCACCCAAAAACAGGTAGAAATGCGGGCTGGCTCTCTAAAAAACACCAAAGTTCAAAGAAGCCCAAACAGAACTGGTTCAAGAATCAGAGTTCTTTTGGTGGAAAAGTGCTAAGGGTGCAAGGCAGGAACACACTAGATGGGGCGTCAATCCATCAGCATTCATCCTCGGCTCATGTCAGCAGGGGTAACTGTTGCGGCAGATAGGAGGTGATTCTGCATCTGACCTTTGCTCTATCAGACAGGACCAGTTGTTTCTGTTAAGCGCTCATCCAGGCCAGTGGCACCATCTAGACTTGGACTTGAATCTTGTAATGTGTTGGTGGACTAGCAGTTTTTTCTATAAAAGTCTGGAAACACAACATCATATAATGCAACCATAGCATGGCACAATGGTAGCGCTACGATTCGAACCTGCATGCCTGAACGCTGGGCGTAGAACTAATCCTAAACCATTCATTGTGCTGAACAAATGTGTAAACAAGAAAGCAAATGAGTGTAAGCAGGTATTGCTGCCAAACTTATAACAGAAGCAATAGTCCCTTCAGCACATCGGTTTATGGTGAACAGTGTTTCGGGAACTGATGACCGTTCTCTCAAATTGGTGGCCCTGCGGCTGCGGTTGTGGAAGAAAATTGAATCTGTGGTGCTACATGAGATTCCAGTGGTGCGAAACAATCCATTTGCTCATCTCAGAGTAAGCCGGATAAGAACATAGTACCTCCCAAAAAAAATCTTTAATCATGCTTCATCTTCTATTTCTTTTCCGTAATGACAGAGCGGGCAAGACCGCGGATGATGGAAATTGGTGGAGCAGACACTTTAAAATCGCACGATGGATCGAGACCCGGCGAAGCACGGTTCCTGAACGCTGCACACGCTCTGAGCTGTTTTGAATTTGAATGGATGCTTGAGTGTTTGTTCATTACCGCGTAGAAGCTGGGTTCACATGTCTGCGCCTGCCTGAGTAAGACCAGCATCACGTCCTGATCGGGCCGGCCAGGTTGAGAAAGTATGTTCACTATGCAGATTGTGGTTCTTGTTGCGTTGGAGTCTCTGAATGCACTCATTCAAAGACTAATCATTAAGTTCGGTCTCTGTATGTGTGTATGTGTGTGCGGTTGGACCCCACCCTGAGGGACTGGCAGAGTTCTGGCAGCATACATCCATCATAAAGTTGGAGAATTTTAATATGCATGATGTGTGTACCCGGCTTTTCAATAAGTTGATGTGTGAGTGCTGGTTTGTGTGTGCGTCTGAGCGTACCATAGAACCCCACCCTGGGGACAACACAGCGGCATCTCGTTTCATATGAAAAGCGTGCGTCTTACAGGGAACTGGGTGTGTAGATGTAGTATATTGCTTCATTCAAACCCCCCCCCCCCCCCCTTCCCGTTTCTTTTTGCTCTACCCCATCAACCCCTTCAAATAAATAAGAATTTTTGATTACAGTAACAAGCCCATAAATTATGCAGGCGTGCAGCCGATGAAGACGGCTTGAAAGACGGCCCCTTTTAACCTTTTCTTCCCAGAACAAGATGAAGAGGCTGTTGACTGGGACAAATTCCCTCCCTCACTTTCTATCAGGCTATCTCCTCCTTTGCGTTCTCTTAAGCAGAGACTGCGAAAAACTGTGTGATAAGGTCTGTATGGACATTATAGTAAAAGGGTGGGTGAGAGAGAACTTGTGGTATTTACAGTGGGGGCCAAAAGTCTGGACCAAAATAGTTCAAGACAAGTGAGACTTGTGGTTTGAAGGTTGCGTGGTACAGAGCAGCTCTAAGGTAGATTGGGGCTTTGCATGCAAGCATCATTTTAAACTGAATGTGGGCAGCTACAGGAAGCCAGTGAAGGTTTAATAGTGGACCTGGGAGCACCTGCCAGAAGGGGGTTGCAGTAATCCATCCTCAAGATTGCAAAGGACTGGACAAGAATCATACAATCATACAACCAGCATGACAATATAAGTAAAAGGAGGAACTTTTTTCCTCGTGGAAAATTATTTTCATGCATTTCAGAATTTCTTACCAGTTGCGTCATGCACTCAAGTTAGCAGGTTTGTGCAAAGTCCAATAATCCCAGCATAATTTCACAATATTCCAAAGAGCATCTTGTCATGTTACTAAATGCACCAGGGTGGACGCATGTGACGGTGTGTTCACTCATCACTCGCCAACGATCGTCATTCAGAGATGTGAGACGATAAAACCTAGCAACGTAATAATGTGGACTCATGAAATGTATTTGTTTTGCTAATTTAAGGCCGAATAAAATTATATTGATGAGCAACAAAGCTACGAAAGGAAACTTGCTGTCTAAAATGCAAACCTGATCTTCACTGGTTGCCATGTTGTATTTTTTTCTCACACGGTTGTGCTAGATTTAAGGTTGACTGAAACAGTAAGAAGCAGTCACATGTCTGTACTTTGCTTATGTGTATGACAGTTAAATAATTTGTTTCATTGGCGCCACTTTGAAAAGGTCAGTGCAAAATGGGTCAAAATTCAATGAGACTGGACAGCAAAATATCCAGGGCTGCATTTATAGCATTAGTAAAAATTGCATGTAGCTTTGAACTGATGAATTGACTCATTTTTAAAACTAGGCTATGTTGTCATTATTGAAGGCACACCACAGGATCAAAAGTATGTGGCCACCTGACTACACTTTACTACAACTTGTCCAGTCAGAAAGATCATCTGAGGGCAACTCGGCTGAGTGGCAGGATGAGAAATCCTACCTGCTGATGCACGTCTGTGTGGCACAACACTAAAGCGTGTGGCATTCTGCTTCCCCTGCTCCACACATACACTCACACCCACCCTTATGCTTGCACTAGACACTGGAGGCAATTTGGCACCTCCTCAAATCCTATTCCCCAGTACAAAGAAGCATTGTAGTTAGTATCGTTAATGAGCTCAATATGCCCTCCTCAGGAATGTGTGAAAATAGGGGCCCAAGCAGAACCTAGAATCTATGTGTGTGTGTGCCCTCATTCCCACACTCTTAAAGCAAGTTAGAACCCACCCACCCCCACCCAAACAGACACAAATCATGACTGGCATACAGATGCACACAAGGAGCAAAGGGATGCAGTGAGTGGCACAGAATAGCATAGCAGCAGGCATCCTGGCATCAACCCAGAGTCCCTAACGGTCCTACTTGTGGATACACACAAAGACAGATGGTCTTAAAGGCGAGGGCCTCGTCAATGGCGCTCTCAAGTTGACTGGCTGGAATTCATACAGAAGATGGACTGAAAGGAAGGGAAGAGAGTGACTTGGTCTTTCACTCACCTGTTTTATTTTATATTATGTTCACCACCATCTTTGCCACATTGTTCTCACCCAGAGAGTAGGACTTGGCCATTACTAAAAGTACTAAAATGTAAGAAATTAATTATAAATAATTAATAAGATGCCATCAGAACTATTGCCTAAACAGACCTCAGGTCTGTTCACCTCAATCTACCCCAAACCAACCATATGGGGTGGGATGGGGGTGGTGCTTCATAGGATGAGAGCGGTAGAGAGAAACAGAGAAAGAAAGAGAGCAATGGTTCTAACACAAATCAGGTTGCCAGGTCTACAATTTTTAATCACTGGTCCAGTCGTGGGTTTTTAGTTCAGGTTTGGTCTGGACACCCCAAACCTGCCATATTGTATGGGAAGGGGGTGGTGGGGTAATGCTTCATAGGATGAGAGCAGTAGAGAAACATGGAGGAAAAAAGAGAGCTATGCTTCTCACACAAATAGGGTTGCCAGGTCAAATTTTACCCACTGGTCCAGTACCGGGTTTGGTTTGGACACTCCACGTACATGTAGGTTAAGAGTTTTACAATGGTGAAATCAGACCACAATGTGACAGGATTTAGGATAAAAACATAAACGAAAACCCAGCAGATAGGGTTGCCAGGTCTATAATTTTTAACCTCTAGTCCAGTTTGTAGTTCATGTTTGGTCTGGACACTCTACATATATGTAGGTTAAGTGTTTTGCAATAGCTAAATCAGAGCACAATGTGGCAGGATTTAGGATGAAAAGATAAACGAAAACCCTGCAGATAGGGTTGCCGGGTCTTCAATTTTTAACCACTGGTCCAGTTAAGTGTTTTGTAGTACAGGTTTGGTCTGGACACTCCACTTATATGTAGATTAAGAGTTTTGCAATGCCAGAGAGAGATAAATTAAGATAAATAATGCAACAAAGACATTTTATTTGTCTGGGTTTATTATCTGGCAACCTTAGTAGTTAAGACAAGTGACAATAGAAGTATACGTTTACATTTTCAGCAGACACCTTTATTTAAAGCAACTTACAGTACTGTGACAGTATACAATCTGAGAAATTGAGGGTTAAGGGCCTTGCTCAAGGGCCTAACAGCAGCAACCTGGCAGTGGTGGGGCTTGAACCAGTGACCTTCTAATTACTAGTCCAGAACCTTAACCGCTAGGCTACAACTGTATAGCGGTGCTTGAGTGGTGCAGTAGTCTAATATGATTAGACTCACCACTGAGATTGAGTTTTGGTGGTGCTACTGGCCTGGACGCATAACAGGCACAACTGCCTGTGTCTGAGGAAGGAAGGGTTGGGTAAGGTTTCTGCGCACAGGCACACGTAGTGGAGGATCAAGCTTTAAAACAGTACCTCATTTTATCAGATCTGGCGAAATATAAAAAACATGATTGCCGGCGGGTTAGTATAGTTAAAGAGGTTGACCCCGTTTGCAGGCCACAGGGGACGCAGCGCTCCTTCCATACCTCCTCCACGCAGATGAGTGAACTATTTACCACAAGTTCAAGTTTCTTTTACAGTTTACCGCTCGTTCTCACGCTTGCGGCCTCCTTCCTCCTGAAATAGTCTCTGGTTATGAAGGAATTTCACTATTAAAAAGGAATATCGAAAAGCCAAAGCTGTTCAGTTTCCGTTTCACTTCGGGTTTGATATTTTACGAGTCGTCTCTGGTTCTGTCTTTTATGTTCTCGGCAACTGCCTTTCTTCTCTCTCTGCCAGTATTTCTGTTTGTCCCCAGCAGGACTGCGGACCTCTCAAACCATGAAAGCATTTGCTTTGTTCGTTCAATAGAAGTTTGCTAATTTAGCGGAAAACAAGGAGGCTGTGGTGCAAGCGAGAGATGCGGCCCCGTCGTTAGGAGCTTGTGCCCGGCAGACATCACACGCTTCCTCGGTGGGAGGTGGGGGGATGCCGACACACAATACGACAGGTTCTGTCACACGTTGGCTGGGAGAAAAAGAGAGACAGAAGCTGATAATTACAGGCTGGGGGAGCTGTGTTGGTGTGGATCATGTGTTCTGCTTGGTGTTTTAATGCATTTTATTGTGTTATACTTTTGTAACCATGCCATAGATATCATGATGGTTAACGGAGGTTGGGGGGAGGTTTTATCAGTGAAGGCCTCGTTCACATAAAAATACACACGTGCATGTAAGGGAATCAAACTTTCACCATATTATTTCAAATATTTCAGTATTTCACACAGGATCTTCACACTAGTGCAACAATTACACTATTACAATAGTACTACATAATTATTCTAATTATATTATAAAATTATAATAATTATACATCACTGATATAATTGGTGCGCTGGTGTGAAGATACTGTTAGGAAGGCTATAATTTTGAAAAACACATGGAACCATGGGATCCTGCTCACTGTCACTTTATGCTGAGAGAAAATGAGTTACAAATGGCTGGAACATGGAAAGGGTGGCACGGTGGGTAGCACTGTTGCCTCACAGCAGGAAGGTCCTGGGTTTGAAGGTAGAGCGATCCAGGCCTTTTCTGTGTGGAGTTTGCATGTTCTTCCCGTGTCTGTCTGGGTTCCTCCCACACTCAAACAACATGCAGTCAGGTTAATTGGAGATACTAATTGGGACAGTGGTAGCCTAGTTGGTAGAGCTTTGGGCTATCAACTAAAAGGTTGAGAGTTTGAATCCCAGCTCTGCCATGCAGCCACTGTTGGGCTCTTGAGCAAGGTCCTTAACCCTCTGAGGGTGCACTTGAGGGGTGTTCCCGGTCTGCAGTGGTCAGTATTTATCAAAAGTGGTCCAAGGAAGGAACAGTGGTAAACCGGCAACAGGGTCTTGGGCGACCAAGGCTCATCGATGCACGTGGGGAGCAAAGCTGGCCCGTGTGATCCCATCCAACAGACGAGCTACTGTAGTGCAAATTGCTGAAGAAGTTAATGATACCACAGCACACCTTCAGTGGTCTAGTGGATTCCGTGCCTCGACAGGTCAGGGCTGTTTTGGCAGCAAAAGGGGGACCAACACAATATTAGGAAAGTGGTCATACTGTTACGCCTTATCGGTGTACACTATATGAACAAAATTATGCGGACACCCCTTCTAATTATTAGGTTCCGATTTGCTGATTGTATACACCAATTGCTAAAATGTGTATACAATCAATTAAAATAAGAACTCATTTGAACTCATTTGAATGATCGAGTTTAAGTGTTTAAACTACATCTGTTGCTACATTATATGACTACAACTTGGTGGGAACAGTTCATTATGACACAGAGCCCTGACCACACCCCCACTGAAAAGCTTTGGGATTAAATAAAATGGCTATTATGAGCGAGGCCTTTTCTACCAATATGCCGGACCTCATGAATGCTTTCTGATTAATGATCATAAAATCTGACAGAGATTCAAAATTTTAAGACAAGCTTTTTCAGAAGAGTTGAGGGTGTTATAGATGCCAAGAGGGACTTCATAATGATGCCTTTGGTTTTAGAATGGTATGTCCAACCAGCTCAATTTCAGGTGTCCACATACTTTTGGCCATATGGTATATTTTCAAAAAGACATAAAACAATAAAATAGACTGATCATCCTTAAAAATATGTGTTGATTCTCATGATTTGGAAATAGCAGAACCATGACGTATCCCAGGCCTGCACTTGTGGACTCTTCAAGTGTTAGTCATGGTTAGCTGAGAGGATTCGTGACCATGTTGTTAGCTAAATAGTCTTGAGAACTCATGAGTAGACCCGAGAGCTTGTTCAGAAACTCCACTATTTCATTTAATAGCAGCACTGTAATGAATGTGAAATGAAAAAACGTTACTAATAAAATATTTATTTAGTGAAGTGGCCATCAAGGACCTTTTTCAATGAAAGCACGTCAGGATCTTAATCAATGAAGAATTCAGCGCTGAAGAATTCAGTTCCATGAGAGATTTCTGAGTATGAACACATGACCATGCACTATCCTAATTTAAGGTTACATGTTCATCCGAAAAAAGAATAAAAATCATGTTTTACAAACTATTTATGCTTTTGTTTTTACATAATCTCAGTTCAGTGCTATCTAAAGCCTAGTTTAGGTCTCATACTTTAAATGCCTGCACCATTCTACATCTGTGCCAGTCCGTTCCCTCTGCCTCCGGTCTCCCTCCACCCTCCTTTTTACCCACATCAGAGCACACAGAGCTATATCAATTAACGACAGGGGGAGCAAGAGCAATGCCAAGTGCCAAGGATCTTAATGAAAACATGTGTAAGGCATTACCCGTTAGATAGAAAGAGGGTGAGACGGTACAGAGTACAGGCAGTTCACACTACTGGGAACATTGGATTGAAAGAACATGGCGAGCTGGAAAACATTTTTTGGTCTTTCAGCACATGGAGTCTTTGTGACTGTGAGGGAAGGCCACCATCTCTGAGCCAAATCCCTGTCCTATTCATTTCCATGTTTCTACAGAATAAAGAAACGCAGGCGTGTCCAACTTTTCTTTTCTTGAAGGCTATTGGCTAGTTACACAAAAGTTACACAGACGAGTCTGTGTTGTTTTTGGTAAGCAGTGGTTTGCACCTTGCAATCATTTTTGCCCAGTGCCTTTCTTATTGTGTAATTGTTTACACTTGCAACCTTAACTGAGGCAAGTCATTTTACATTTTTACATTACATTAAAACCACCTCCTGCTCCCTTTCACCCTGTTCTTCAATGGTCAGGACCACCACAGGACCACCACAGAGTAGGTATTATTTGGGTGGTGGAACATTCTCAGCACTACAGTGACACTGACATGGTGGTGGTGTGTTAGTGTGTGTTGTGCTGGTATGAAAGAATCAGACACAGCAGCGCCGCTGGATTTTTCAAATACAGTGTCCACTCGCTGTCCACTCTATTAGACATTCCTACCTAGTTGATCCACCAAGTCAGAGACGCTCATCTATTGCTGCTGTTTGAGTTGGTCATCTTCTAGACCTTCATCAGTGGTCACAGGACGCTGCCTATGGGGCGCTGTTGGCTGGATATTTTTGGTTGGTGGACTATTCTCAGTCCAGCAGTGACAGTGAGGTGTTTAAAAACTCCAGCTGCGCTGCTGTGTCTGATCCACTCATACCAGCACAACACACACTAACACACCACCACCATGTCAGTGTCACTGCAGTGCTGAGAATGATCCACCACCCAAATAATACCTGCTCTGTAGTGGTCCTGGGAGAGTCCTGACCATTGAAGAAATAAATTTCAAAATATCAAAATAAATATCAAATGGTCTGTCCAGCATGATGCTCCATCTTGGGATTTTTCCTTTTAATTGTTCCCCTTGTTCACTCTCACTCGCCCACTGCACCCCTCTCTTCATTTCTCTCTTTCACACACACAAACACACACACACAGAAACACCCAGACACACACACACATACACTTCCCTACAGGCTTTCAGAGTGGTGAAATGAGGACCCCTGAGTATCTAGACAGTAGACAGGCTTCACATGGTTACACTACACGCAATTGAGATCATACAGCTAAGCTACCTTGAAAATGACTACCCCCCTACTTTGTGCTCACTGGTAGGTCTTTTAATCCAAATGTATGCAAATGTTAAATATAAGCACCAGAAGACCTGAAGGAAAATTTAATTTTGTTCATAATTAATATAAAATCATGGGGGAAACCTAAATGAATAAGTGAAGAAACATAACACATAGAGACGGTTTTAGACAGGTCTAATGCACAATACTTGCCCTGTATATGAGCAGGTTTGAGTCTTATTTTTAGATCAGACTCTTGTATTTAAATGAATGAATGAATAAATAAATAAATAAATAAATAAATAAATAAATAAATAAATAAATAAATATATATATTCTATTACAACCCCAAATCAGAAAAAGTTGGGACAGTATGGAAAATGTAAATAAAATAAAAACACAAAGTTTCTTACATTTACTTTGACTTTTATTTGATTGCAGACAGTTTGAACCCAAGATATTTCATGTTTTGTCTGCTGAACTTCATTTCATTTGTTAATAAACATCCATTCCTGCAACACATTCCAGACCTGCAACACAGTCCAAAAAAGTTAGGACGAGGGCAATTTAGAGCTAGAAATGAGGTGAAAAAACTAAAAAATGATGTGATTCCTAACAGGTGATTGTAATCATGGTTTGGTACAAAAGCAGCATCCAGGAAAGGCTGAGTCTTTGATGAGCAAAGATGATCATCTCCAGTTTGTCAACAAATGTGTGAGAAAATGATTGAAATGTTTAAAAACAATGAACCTCAAAGAAAGATTGGAAGGGATTTGCATATTTCTCCCTCTACAGTGCATAATATCATTAAACGATTCAAGGAATCAGGAGGAATTTCAGTGCATAAAGGGGCGCAAGCGTAAGTTGAACGCCCTTGATCTTCGATCCCTCAGACGGCACTGCATCAAGGACCGCTACTCAACAATAGCTCATATAACCACATGGGCAAGGGATTAATAATTTATTAATGCATAAATAAATTGAAAATAAATAAATTAATAAATATTCTATGATTAAATTTGCGTGAATGGTCAGATATAACCCAAGCACCACAAATTTACATCAAATGTAATTCAGTCAGTCATTCATTCATTGTCTGTTTTATCACCGATTTATCTTGGTCACATTTGGTCCTAAGCTGTACTTTATTGTTGTTATGAAGTGTGTGTATCTGTTAATTGTGTGCTTATATGGTTCCTGGTTTGTATTTCTCCTGCATCGTCTGACAGGAGGAACTTTAAAGTCTGTTACATTGCATCGATTGTTGTTCTTTTCCTGCTCTCTGTCTTCATCCTCCTCTTTCTCAGTTTCTCTTGTTTTTAGGTCTGACTCGACAGTGGACGGCTGGGTTAGGCGTGTGTGTAGGTTACTTGTGGAATTCTGAGCAGACTCCTCAGAGCCAGTCTGCGAGAGTCGATTACAGTGGTGGAGAGGGCGGTGAGACGGCTCCTGAACCATAAATCATATTTGAGAGCAGTGCACCTCTCTCCCCGTTCACTTCTACACCTACACTATCTTCTTTCACCATATCCTTCACCCCTTCATATATGTCATAACTGTTTTGGAATTTCTGCAACTTCTTGTTGACTAAATGAATGATTTAACATATCATTCTCACCCCCACACCTTCCAAAAAAGTTATTTTATAGTCTATTGTGGGTTGTTCAAAATGCTACGTTAAAAATATACAGACGCCAACTTAGATTTTTAATTTTATGTTAAATAAAGTTCTCTAAAGGGCTTGATTTAAAATAATTATGATTGATTACAATTGTGACTTCCCTTTGCCCATACAAAAATAGCTAGTTAGGCTCCTACCAGGTACAAAGTACATTAACAGCGGTCTTGATAATAATATTAATAATAATAATAAATAAATAAATAAAAATAACTATTCTATGGAGAAATTTGCCCGATTGGCCAGATATAACCCAAGCACCACAAAAAATGTTTTCATTTTACCTCTAATATAGTATAATATAATTCATTCATTCCTTGTCTGTTTTTTTTTTCTTTTTCTCCGATTTCTCCCCTAATCTAGTTGTATCCAATTACCCTGATTGCGTTACGCTTCACCTCTACCGATACAACACTCCACTGCTGACTGAGGAGCTTCGCAACTGACACACGCTCCCTCCGACACATGCTCAGTACCGACTGCCTCTTTTCACCTGCACGAGACGAGTTCACATGCGGATCAGCCTTGTGCACGGAGAGCCACGCCCTGATCAGCATTATTCCCCAACTCTGTGCAGGCGCCAACCAGCCAGCAGAGGTCGTAATTGCACCTGTTATGAGGAACCCTGGTCCGGCTTTCCCATCCCTGAACAACAGCCAATTGTTGTTCATGTGGCCACCCAGACCAGGCGGATGGCAGAGCTGAGATTCGATATGATGTATTCAAAATCCCAGATCTGGTCTGCTTTTCTTGTTTTACCACCACTTTATCCTGGTCAGGGTCACAGTAGGTTTGATTCACTGGGCAAACAGTAGGAAACACCTCTTTAGTTTTTCACAGGGTAGATATACTGTATATATATACAGTGTATCACAAAAGTGAGTACACCCCTCACATTTCTGCAGATATTTAAGTATATCTTTTCATGGGACAACACTGACAAAATGACACTTTGACGCAATGAAAAGTAGTCTGTGTGCAGCTTATATAACAGTGTAAATTTATTCTTCCCTCAAAATAACTAAATATACAGCCATTAATGTCTAAACCACCGGCAACAAAAGTGAGTACACCCCTTAGTGAAAGTTCCTGAAGTGTCAATATTTTGTGTGGCCACCATTATTTCCCAGAACTGCCTTAACTCTCCTGGGCATGGAGTTTACCAGAGCTTCACAGGTTGCCACTGGAATGCTTTTCCACTCCTCCATGACGACATCACGGAGCTGACGGATATTCGAGACTTTGCGCTCCTCCACCTTCCACTTGAGGATGCCCCAAAGATGTTCTATTGGGTTTAGGTCTGGAGACATGCTTGGCCAGTCCATCACCTTTACCCTCAGCCTCTTCAATAAAGCAGTGGTCGTCTTAGAGGTGTGTTTGGGGTCATTATCATGCTGGAACACTGCCCTGCGACCCAGTTTCCGGAGGGAGGGGATCATGCTCTGCTTCAGTATTTCACAGTACATATTGGACTTCATGTGTCCCTCAATGAAATGTAACTCCCCAACACCTGCTGCACTCATGCAGCCCCAGACCATGGCATTCCCACCACCATGTTTGACTGTAGGCATGACACACTTATCTTTGTACTCCTCACCTGATTGCCGCCACACATGCTTGAGACCATCTGAACCAAACAAATTAATCTTGGTCTCATCAGACCATAGGACATGGTTCCAGTAATCCATGTCCTTTGTTGACATGTCTTCAGCAAACTGTTTGCGGGCTTTCTTGTGTAGAGACTTCAGAAGAGGCTTCCTTCTGGGGTGACAGCCATGCAGACCAATTTGATGTAGTGTGCGGCGTATGGTCTGAGCACTGACAGGCTGACCCCCCACCTTTTCAATCTCTGCAGCAATGCTGACAGCACTCCTGCGCCTATCTTTCAAAGACAGCAGTTGGATGTGACGCTGAGCACGTGCACTCAGCTTCTTTGGATGACCAACGCGAGGTCTGTTCTGAGTGGACCCTGCTCTTTTAAAACGCTGGATGATCTTGGCCACTGTGCTGCAGCTCAGTTTCAGGGTGTTGGCAATCTTCTTGTAGCCTTGGCCATCTTCATGTAGCGCAACAATTCGTCTTTTAAGATCCTCAGAGAGTTCTTTGCCATGAGGTGCCATGTTGGAACTTTCAGTGACCAGTATGAGAGAGTGTGAGAGCTGTATTACTAAATTGAACACACCTGCTCCCTATGCACACCTGAGACCTAGTAACACTAACAAATCACATGACATTTTGGAGGAAAAATGACAAGCAGTGCTCAATTTGGACATTTAGGGGTGTAGTCTCTTAGGGGTGTACTCACTTTTGTTGCCGGTGGTTTAGACATTAATGGCTGTATATTGAGTTATTTTGAGGGAAGAATAAATTTACACTGTTATATAAGCTGCACACAGACTACTTTTCATTGTGTCAAAGTGTCATTTTGTCAGTGTTGTCCCATGAAAAGATATACTTAAATATCTGCAGAAATGTGAGGGGTGTACTCACTTTTGTGATACACTGTATATATATATATATACTGTACATACACACACACACACACACACACATACACTTAAGCAAGTAGGTCCAGTTAGCCTCACTGTATGTCTTTAGACTTACTTTAGCACCTGGAAGAAACCCACATGGACACGGAGAACATGCATACTCCAGACAGAGCGGTCCCTGGCTGTTTGATCTAAATCTTTAAAAAAGGTAAGTTAATATTTTAGACCTCTTTAATATTTTGCCCCCTATTTGCAGTAATGCAGCATTCACAAGAGCTCACACGGGTTCCACAAGTTTGATGTCTGATCCATGTTATCCCAGCCTGATTTTACAATATTCCAAAAAGCATCTTCTGATGTTCCTGGATGCTCTTTTTTCTGTTTTTCAAGTTCCTCTTTAAATGCTCGACAAGGTTCAGGTCAGGTGACTGTTGAGGAACATCCATTACAGTCAGCACTTCTTGATCTTCTTTGCTCTACAAGTAGTTGTCGCAAAGCTTCGATGCATGATGGGTAGAAATGTAAAGTGGATCTTTTACTTCTATCTATTCTATCTATCTATTTCAACATGATCCACCAGAACATGAGCTCGCCCTTGCTGTTCTCTGTGCCAGCCAGTGTGCCAAGCTTATTAGTATGCCCGATGCCACTCCGGCTCTCTCGGCCCAAGGTCAAGGGAGAGCAGAGGTCACGAGAGCGCGACGCAGAGCGACAAGACCGCCCGGAATTAGCATTCACCCTCCGGCCGCGCCATGCTAAATATTTCAGCACTTCCAGCTGCTTCGTGTTAGAGCCCATCACCCAGGAGATGAAACTAGAAGAAGAGGAGGAAAGAGAGAGAAACATAGAGAGAGAGAAAGAGAGATGGGGTAGAGACGGACCTCTCTGCTGTACTCCCGTGTGCCTGCCGTGCTTCATGTATATCTCTTATTCATGTGTTTATTTATTATTTCATCAGCGGCGCTGCTCTCCTCCCTCCGTCTGTGGCGTGGAGACACCGGGAGCAGTCATTAATTCATTAAAGCACCCTCCTAACCCTTCCCGTCTGTCTCTCGCTCTTTTCCTCCGTCTCCCAACTCCATCTCCCATTCTTTTTCTTTCCTCTCTCTCTCTTTTCTGGTTCCTGAACGATCTCTTCGGCACTCTACCGTCCTATCTTTCAAATCTGATTTTAAAAAGTTCTGATAACGCTCCGAACACAGAAGTAGGGAAGCTGAGCGAGTACACAGAGCCAGGAACAAAAAAGAGAATCGGAATATACAACAGATGAAATAGAAAAGCAGCATCACGTACTCACTGTCGAAAGAGTGTTCCAAATATCATCCTATATACTTCTAGTGTGCTAAATTACATTTTGACCAATGTCCAGGCTGCTACTTCGAGGGTATTGTCCTTTCTGCTCTGTTTGGTAGACCTTAAATTACATCTGACCATCCGGACATAAGGCCAAAAATATTCGAACACCTGACCATAAGCTTGTTGGACATCCCATTATAAAAACAAATGCTTTTACAATATAGTAACCCCTTCAGCTTACCAATAACCCAATCTGTATTTCCGCTTTACTGCTTATGTGTCGGTTGCCGTGTCCGAGGGGGGCGTGTGTTAGTTACAGCCCTACTCGGTCAGGAATGGAGGTCTGCACCAGTAGAAGCAAAAATACAAACTGGGTAACTGGATATGACTAGATTAATAGGACAATTGGGAAAAAATGCTTTAAAATATATATTAAAAAATATCTGTATCATGCACAAGGCGGCACAGCAAGAAGGTCCTGGGTTCGATCCCCAGGCGGGGGCGGTCCGGGTCCTGAATGGGTGTGTGTGTGTGTGTGTATGTGTGGCGCCCCGTCCATGGTGTTACTAAGTGCCTTGTGCTCATTGATAGGGATAGGCTGGGAAAGTGAGTGAGTGTATCCGCTTCTTTTCACCTGCACGAGGCAGGTTCATGTGGAGATCTGTATCGCGCACTGAGAGTCAAGCACCAATCCCTCGATGAGCCAACAGTTGTCAGAATTACAGCAGTTATGAGGACTCCTCTCGGGCCTTCCCTCCCTCCCTCATTCGGGCCAGCCAATCATTGTCCGTGTAGGCACTCAACTGATCGTTAACAGAGCTGAGAGTCAAACTAGCAAGCTTGAGATGAGTAGCGCCTCAATCCTTGTGTGAACCTGTTGTTACTGCTGCTCTTACTTTATCCTGCTGGGTTCTCTCGTAACATTCTCTTGCCACTTTGTGAAACTTAAACAGTTACTTGCTGCTCTAATTCATGTACAATGCTACAAAGCTATATACTGTATATATATACAGTATATATTGTGTATTAATTTAACATGGATGTCCATTGGAAGAATATAAAATACCAAAAAAATGAAAATAATTACAGGAAAAATGACTACATGTGTGTGTCTGCAATTGGCATTTAGTAAAAGTCTTTATGTAATCCTGCCACACTTAAATATGGGCACGGCAAAGAGGCTGAAAGGTCAAGGATGTCCCGGGTACCAGGCAAGTGGGTGTGTGAGCGGTGTGTGTTTGTATGCCCTCTCCCAGCAGATCTACATCAGAGCGGCATTCTTTCGCCATTTTTTTCTCTCTCCCTCTCTCTCTCTCTGTCTCTCGCCTCCTACCTCTCCCCTCTCCCTCCTCCCCCTCTCTCATTAAAACTCTGCGCCTCGGCTTCTAATTAAATCCCACTTGAAAGTCTTAAAAGTCAGACTCAGATTGATTCAATTTGCATTTTTGAACAGGCAACATCGCCTAAAAGGATTAATAAATTGGCTGAAAAAAGACTATTTTCTGCACAGAACGGCTGTTACGTTTAAGACACGACAGCCTTTCCCACAAATGTAGAACACTTGTACTCTTACAACACGTTTTCTTATTCTGTCGTTCTTCTGTCTTCCTAATGCAGAAGCATAATGACGGATTTTGTGCCCTGTAACCTTTCAGGTTCCATCTCAATACTCAATAAGTCTATATTACGGAGCCCCTTAGGGGTCACTAACGAGAAGAAATATGTGAAGAGCAAAATCTGTATCCACGAGTGAGCAATCCATAAACTAAACCCACAGATTTGTAAACTGTACCCAAAGATTCGTAAACTGTACCCACGGATTTGTACACTGTACCCATGGATGAGTAAACTGTAACCACAGATATGTAAACTTTATCCTCAATTTAGCAAAACATTACCAATGGATTTGTAAACTGTACCCACATATTTGAAAAATGTACCCATGGATTTGTAAACTGTACCCACAATTTAGCAAATCTGTACCCACGGATTTGTAAACTGTCCCCATGGATTTATAAACTGTACCCATGGATTTGTAAACTGTACCCACAATTTAGCAAAACTGTACCCATGGATTTGCAATCAGTACTCTCAGTTTATAAATTGTACCCATGGATTTGTAAACTGTACCCATGGTTGAGTAATCCATAAACTAGACCCACAGATTTGTAAACTGTACCCACAGATTTGTAAACTGCACCCACAGATTTATAAACTGCACCCACAGATTTATAAACTGTACCCATGGATTTGTAAACTGTACCCACAATTAAAAAAAAACTGTAACCACGGATTTGTAAACTGTACCCACGGATTTGTAAACTGTACACATGGATTTGTGAACTGTACCCTCAATTTAGCAAAACTGTACCCACGGATTTGTAAAGTGTACCCTTAATTTAGCAAAACTGTACCCGCGGATTTGTAAAGTGTACCCTTAATTTAGCAAAACTGTACTCAAAGATTTATAAACTGTACCCACAGATTTGTAAACTGTACCCACGAATTTGTAAACTGTACCCATGGTTAAGTAATACATGAACTAGACCCACAGATTTGTACACTGTACCCACGGTTGAGTAATCCATAAACTAGACCCACAGATTTGTAAACTGTACCCACAGATTTGTAAACTGTACCCACAGATTTGTAAACTGTGCCCACAGATTTGTAAACTGTACCCACAGATTTGTAAACTGTGCCCACAGATTTGTAAACTGTACCCACAGATTTGTACACTGTACCCATGGATTTGTACACTGTACCCATGGATTTGTACTCTGTACCCACGGTTGAGTAATACACGAACTAGACCCACAGATTTGTAAATTGTACCCATGGATTTGTACACTGTACCCACGGTTAAGTAATACACGAAATAGACCCACAGATTTGTAAATTGTACCCATGGATTTGTACACTGTGCCCACGGTTGAGTAATCCATAAACTAGACCCACAGATTTGTAAATTGTACCCATGGATTTGTACACTGTACCTACGGATTTGTAAACTGTAGATTTACAACATAATACAAACATAAAAATAGAGAACCATAAGGTTAAATCTGTATCTACACTATATAAACGAAAGTATTGGGACGCACCTTCTAATTATTAGATTAATGTGTTTCAACAACATTATTCAATCATAATAAGAAAGCTATATGTGTCCAACTTCGTAGCAAAGTTTAAAGAAGGTCTTTTTCCATTCCAGGATAACAAATAAGTAGGTGAACAGATTCTCTATTCTTTGAACAACAGTGACACCTAGTGGTTCTTACTTGTGTAACAGGAATGGACAAAACGATAAACCCTCTTTAATTATTCCACTGGTTAATAACATTAGAAGACACATTTAATGTGCGTAATCCTGATTAATTCATTCTTAAATTAAATACATACTTCTTTCCTGTAAGACCTGCCTCACTCAACTATAAAAAAAACATCTTAAGAATCTTAAGTCTTGGATACTGTTTTGTGTCAAATATAGAAGCTTTTTGAACACATTGGTTCTGGGATCTGATGTCAAACTAAAACAGGACGATTACAACACACAAACATAATAATGGAAGTGTAAAGGTGTGGGGATTCATTGGTACTTCGGGGTCTCCGTGGCTTAATATAAGTGATAAAACCACGAAGTCAGCAATGTAAACAATGTCCAGTCACCACTCTGTAATCTGAAGCTCAAGTGTAACTGGGTTATGCAACAGCCCAAGATGTGGGAGTAACCTAGTCAAATCTCTGACGTTAACCAACTTCACGATGCTGACAGGACCTTAAAAAGGCAATTCATGCTTAATACTGGCTTTAAAATCTGAACAGTGTGGCTAATTTAAGCAATTCTGCAAATAGCAGTGAGCAAAATTCCACCAAAATTCCACCAGGATCGATACTTTAGTTTTTCTTTTTCTCTGCTACATTCAGCACGTTTCTCCCGTTTCATCAGAAAGAAAAGAGCATGTGTGTACAGACTCGCTTCTCTTACATCTTTTACATGCTCACTTCGCTCCTCTCCTCCTGCTCTGCTGTGTTTTGTTGTGGTACCGTCACTTTATGTTGTTAAAATCCTAACACACATCAGTACATTGGTAGTTTGTACGTTTTTGAATTATTTGCTTTGCACATACAGAAATAGGGTAAATTGTGTGGAAATAATAGTGTAAATTATACTTACGTAAAGTACAGACGCACCTTACGCACTTTGCGCATCCTACGCAAACGAATCGGAGCATGCGTAGTGAGGCTCTTATTCCATGTGTTTGTGTTTTGGTGTATAAGAGCTCTTTTCTTTTGACTTTGTGCTTATAAATGTAAACAGAATAGCACTGATTTTTTATTTTAAATGAACAAGGAACAAATATTAAATGAACAAAAGTATTCACCCAGCAAACACAACTATGTGGTATAAGTGAGCTGCTTGGTGGTGATACACCATGATGGTAATGTTGTGAGAAAGTAAAGCACCAGAAACAAGAAATCGGACCACTTTAAACAACTGAATTTATCTACAACCCTACTGAGAGCAGCTACTTACAAAAATGTATGTATTACAATAATACACCTAAAGGTCATGAAAATTCAGTATCAGCGATACTGGCCCTGTATTTACTTGGTATGGGATCGATACTAAATTTTGCAGTATCGCACACCATTAATCTCTGGTTATTGGAAATGTTTGGTTGCCAGTGTTTAGAGGGGATTATTTAAAAATCCATTTTGTGTTTACTTAGGTTGTCCTTGTCTTACGTTAAAGAAGCTAGGTTAGCTACACTCTGCAGGCATGTGAGTACCAAAGCTGCTTGTTAGGAACTTTACAAATAAAGTTTTTATGGCCAAACAGCCGCATACTAGCTCATATTGACCATATATTATTCAGTGTGACAAAAATGCAAAAACTGAGGAAATCAGAAGTGGACAATTACTTTTTCACAGTGCTAAAGTTGGTCAGTAGGTTAAAATGGGTCATCCATATGTATAAAATTATATATATATATATATATATATATATAATTTATATATATTTTTTTTATGTTGTTTCTCAGCTTCAAGGCAGTAGTGAATAGAACAGTACACTATAAAGCAAAATGTATGTACTGTAGACACCCCTGGTGATTATTGAATTCATGACGTTGCTTACAGGTGTATAAAATCAATTACACAAAATGCATTATATAGTCAAAATTTATGGGAACAGTTTGCGGATAACCCCATGACTGCACCCCCATGGTTTCAGAGCTTTCCAGGAGTGAAGGCTGTTATAACCACCTATTGTGGGCCAACTCCATATTAATGCTAATAATTTTGAAGCAAAGTTTCCTATTTTGTATATGAGAGCATGAAACTGATTGCTATTTTTTCACGAACGCTGATTATGATAATGAACTAGATGGCGACGTTTAACACGATGATGAGAACAATAGTTTTAATCAGAAGATGTTGTCATGCTAATGATGGTGATAATGATGATAATTATTATAATTTCAGCTGCATCAGCTTAGAGATCAGACAGAGAAAGCACCAGATTTGAATCCTCTGCTTCTCTCTGGAAGTCAGTCTGACAGTGCTATCAGTCAGCAGGAGATCAGAAGTGAAAAGAAACTCGTCTGTGGAGCTCACATCAGCACTGAGACACTAAATATGGAGTTAAAGAGAGGCGGGGTGAGGAGAAAATTGTGGAGTTAAGAATTTAGCTTGTTTGAGCTTAATACTGTTTGTTTCTAATATACACTGTATGGACAGAGGTATGTGGACACTTTCTGTTTCAGCTACACTCATTGCTCACAGGTTTATAAATTCAATTCTATAAAAAATTTTCTCCCCTAATCTAATCGTATACAATTACCCTGGTTGCATTATGCTTCACCTCTACCGATACAACCCTCCAGTGCTGACTGAGTAGCTTCACAACTGACACACACCCCTCCAACACATGAGCAGTACTGACAGTCTCTTTGCACCTGCATGAGGTGAGTTCATATGCAGATCAGCCTTGTGAATGGAGAGCCACACCCTGATCAGCATTATTCCCCAACTCTGCACAGGCCATCAATCAGCCAGCAGAGGTCGTAATTGCATTAGTTATGAGGAACCCTGGTCTGGCTCATCCCCTCCCTAAAGAACAGCCATTTGTTGTTTATGTGGCCGCCCAGCTGTATTTTTTGTATATCAAAAATTACATTTTTGATATGCCTCCAACAACATGGCAACAGGTTGGTGAAAGCCCTTTCCTGTACCAGCATGACCTTGCCCCAGTGCACATAGCAGCGTTTATAAAGACATAAGTGTGAAGGAACTCCAGTGGTCTACTCCATGCCCTGACCTAAAACCCATTACACAAATTTAGAATAAACTGGGATCCCATTTTAAAAACAACGGGTATTCAAACAGAGTGACCTCAGTGTAATCTTTTTTTTATCTATAACAACAGCCACTGAAAAGGCTTCTCACAAGACTTGGTGTACAGGAACAGTTGCTGCAAAGTTAGAAGCATATAACTTCATTCATATAATTTATTTAATACACCTGTTACCAAAAATTGTGGCTGAAACAAATCAATGTAATAATTAGAAGGGTTGTCCCAATACTTTGGTCCATATAGTGTATGCAAGTCATGTTTCTTTTGCTCCAACTGCCCTTTTTTAAATATTTTATTTCATTATGACTGTAAAATAATTCAAATTAAATTATAAAATTGCTTTTTTTTCACTGACCAGTGTGCAAAGAGGAATTAATTTAAGCCACACTGTATAGAGTACCATTAAAGACAAATATGACATTTATTCTTTCATTGTCTGTTCTACCACTGTCACTGTGGGTCACTCTCACACACACCAAGGGCAATTTTAGTATCTCTAATATGCCTGTGGGAGAAAACCCACACAGAAATGATACAGTAAGGACCCAGACTGCTACCTGAAAATCAAACCCAGGACCTTTATGCTGTGAGGCGACAGTGCTACCCATCGAGCCACCATGCCACTCTAGATACAAGTAATGTCACTGTACATTGGGTTATTCCATTACAAGTACACTGAGAAGTATTTAGATGTTTAACCATGGATTTTATTGATGTGAAGACTAGCAGATGACACCAATCCAACATGTACCACACTGTACCACGCAAATGCTTTATTTACAATTGCAAGTAGAGTTATCCACCACCTTTTCCCAAAGAAAATAAGTCTAAGGTCTAAACTTTGTGTACAGAGGCACCCTGTAGCCACAAAGTTAGAAGATCCACTAGTACTTGTCCCATCACACAAAGTGACTAAAATACCTCTTGTTTCGTAGAAATGGGGGCAAAGATGTTGTGCATCTACAGCAGTGCATTGTGGCCCTGCTGACCGAGCACAAACCCTTCCTTCAAGAGATCCACCACCAGAGCAAGCTCATGGCTTCATTTCAAAACAGACATCAATGCATTAACACAGGCAATCCCCAACCTTCAAGATTTGGCTCAGTGGCTCAAGACCCTTGGCAAGCTGGGCTATCAGAGCGCTGTGGTACCCTGTGATGCCAGAAGATGTCAGTGTGCCCATTCCAGCTGTACCTCTTCTGTAAGGCTAGTCTCCTCTGATACCCAAACAGCACCAGAGTGGGTTATTACTTCAACTAGATCCTTTAACGTCAGTGGCCGATTTTTAACCAAAATGCCAGAAGAGAAAAGAAGAGGATCAATAGGAAGATCACCAGACTCTCGTTTCTTAACGTTCCAACGTGCAGCAACATGTTACAATATCAAGTACTTTCTGCTCGGCAAGCTTTGAGAAGAACCTTTTCCCTTTACTTTGACAGCCTGAGGTAGCATGAGGTTCATGAAGAAACAGTTCGACAAATTCAAACCTTATTAATAAATTGCAATGCTACCGTCCGACAAACAGTTTTCCCCATCAGTGTTGCTTAACCTTGGTTT
The DNA here is from genome assembly GCF_030014385.1 of Trichomycterus rosablanca. NCBI lineage: Eukaryota > Metazoa > Chordata > Actinopteri > Siluriformes > Trichomycteridae > Trichomycterus > Trichomycterus rosablanca. The sequence continues at coordinate 6,481,060 of NC_085989.1, forward strand.
TGCTCTTGGAGTCGAGTGGAATGTGACCCGACAGTCATGTTCCAAAGTCCTGTGAAAAGTTTAGCTAATAATTTCAGTTGTCTTGGTCACAGTATGAAGAATCCTAGCGCACCCTCAATACATTACTTACACACCACTTGTGATACACTTTAGGCCAAATGTATGTGGACACACCTTCTTTATTCAGTTTAAATGTTTTCGCCACAGCTCTTGTCATCCATATTAATGCCCATGGTTTTGAAATCGGGGGCACTTCACACTGTCACCTCACAGCAAGAAGGTCCTGAATTTGATTCCCAGGTGGAGCGTTATAGCTCTGGTTTCCTTCCACTCTCCAAAGACATGGAGTCAGGTGAATTAGATATACTAAAATTGCCCTTAGGTGTGTGTGTGTCAGCCCTGCAAGGGACTGGTGCCCTGCCCAGGGTGTTTCTGTGGGCCATGCACCCATTGAGAGCTGGGATATTCTCAAGCACCCCCACAAACCTGATTAGGATAAGCAGCTTAGAAAGTGAAAGTAAGTGGTTTTGAAGAGCTCATCGTCAGGTGTCCACATACTTTTGGCTATGAAGTTTATTACTTAAATCGGTCCGTGTATTTGAACTGTAGGGGATTTTAACCCTGGTCTGTTTACTTTTACGACAGTTTTCACCTCAATAAAGTGGTTCAAAAATAAATGACCACCAGGGGGCACTAAAGCGTCGTGTTGGATTTCCACTTGTCACGCTTAAAGTGACATTGAGTGAGTGTGGGTGGAGTTAGAAACCCACTCAGCTGTTATTAGTCACATTGAGTGTGTGCACATTGCTCTCTCTCTCTTTGTGTGTGTGTGTGTGTGTGTGTGTGTTACAGTGTATTTGTTTGTGTGGGGCTTTTCTTATATCATAACCAGGTGTCCTAACACGTTGCTGTAAGCGTGGTGCCAGTGCGAATGCCACAAACGTCTGTGCTTGTGTGTGTGTGAGTGTGTGACTAACTTTACTGACTGAAAAACACATTGTGCAGTGCATATGACCAGGTGTCTGTCTGTGTGATTCAGTCACATATGATTGTATGGCTTGTTTTTGAAGTGTCTACATTACAAATGTAATATGGGAGAAGGGGGGCGGAGGGGTACGTATTTATTTCTCTATTTTTTGGCCAGCCAACCTGTATTTTGCTATTCTAACAAATGTAATGCCTTAAAAATGTAACACTTAAAAAAAGTTGGAACAGAAGCAAAACGAGTGGGAAGTTTATAGAATATTATAGAAACATTGCATAATAAGAAGGTGAATTGGTAACAAGTAAGGGAATCATGATTGGGTATAAAAGGACAATCCACCAAAGGATCAGTCTCTGTAAGCAAAAATGGTTCATGGCTCGTCACCTTGTGCTTAATTCAAACTTTAATTTCTCAATGCAAGTTTACTAATGATTTAGGTCTTTCACCATCCACCATACAAAATATTGTGAAAAGATTCAGGTAATTCAGTGCTGAATGTGTGTGACCTTTGAGCTCTCAGAAACCATCATATGACAGTGATAAATAAAGCCATCATTCTGCACATGCTACAACAGCACGACTCCGTAGAAGCATACAGCGATCAGCCACAACATTAAAACCACCTCCTTGTTTCTACACTCACTGTCCATTTAATCAGCTCCACTTACCATATAGAAGCATTTTGTAGTTCTACAATTACTGACTGTAGTCCATCTGTTTCTCTGCATGCTTTTTTAGCCTGCTGTCACCCTGTTCTTCAATGGTCAGGACCACAGGACCACTACAGAGCAGGTATTATGTAGGTGGAAGATCAGTCTCAGCACTGCAGTGACACTGACATGGTGGTGGTGTGTTAGTGTGTGTTGTGCTGGTATGAGTGGATCTGACACAGCAGCTCTGCTGGAGTCTTCAAACACCTCACTGTCCCTGCTGGACTGAGAATAGTCCACCAATCAAAAATATCCAGCCAATAGCGCCCTGTGGGCAGCGTCCTGTGCCCACTGATGAAGGTCTAGAAGATGACCAACTCAAACAGCAGCAATAGATGAACGATCGTCTCTGACTTTACATCTACAAGGTGGACCAACTAGGTAGGAGTGTCCAATAGAGTGGACAGTGAGTGGACACGGTATTTAAAAACTCCAGCAGTGCTGCTGTGTCTGATCCACTCATACCAGCACAACACACACTAACACACCACCACCATGTCAGTGTCACTGCAGTGCTGAGAATGATCCTCCACCTAAATAATACCTGCTCTGTGGTGGTCATGTGGGGGTCCTGACCATTGAAGAACAGCATTAAAGGGGGCTAACAAAGCATGCACAGAAACAGATGGACTACAGTCAGTAATTATAGAACTACAAAGTGCTTCTATATGGTAAGTGGAGCTGATAAAATGGACAGTGAGTGTAGAAACAAGGAGGTGGTTTTAATGTTATGGCTGATCGGTGTAAATTATACACTATACGGCCAAATGAGCCAGTAAATGATTTGTTTCCAACAGGGTGGTAACAGCTGTTTTTTTTTTCAGCATGACTGTGTTTCTGTGGACAAAACAAAGTCCATAAAAACCATAATAACTCTGGTTTAATAAGTTTGGTGTGGAAGAACGCCACTTGCCTACACAAAGCCCTGACCTCAACGCTAGTGAATGCCTTTTAAATAGATTTAAATGTCAAGTGCAAGCCAGGACGTTTAATTTAAATTCTGAACAATGGGAATATTTTATCAGAATTATGTTAATGGTTTTGGAATGGGATGTCCAACAAGCTCATGGTCTGGTGTCCACATACTTTTGACCATATTGTGTACACTGAATGTGTAATTTTCTTTAATTAACCCATTTAATTCCATCATTATAGAGTCATAAACTGCATTTTAATACTGATCATCACTTGTGCTGTGCTATCATCTCTATGTTTGTGGTATCTGCTTCCCTTTGTGGTAAGTGCTGCACTATGATAACATGCCCTCTTTGTTTTGGCAACCATCTGCAAGCCTTCCGTTTTTCTTTTCCGTCCTCTTCTTACATTATTTATGCATTCATCCAGCCATGTGGATGAAAAGAAACGAACAGAATGCCTGACAATATCATGGTAACATTTCTCTAATATCTGTGTTAATGATTAGAATGAACTTTGGCTAGTTTAACCCTGCCAATGTGGTGAGGAAATCCTAAATTGTTATAGGCTGGCCAGATATAATCCTAGAACAAGAAGAAAACAGGCTGACACTGTCTGCAGTCAGTCAAGCTTTATAACTTTATATAGCCCCTATTGCAATAGTAGCAGTAGTAAAGACTGGGGTTTCACCCTGACCTTGTATAGTCAGATTAGCCCTATTTAAATGGGCACAGAAAGTGGTGCAATGGTCGAGTATACTAACAAATCTCATCAGAGCTACCAACCTGAGCAGGCAAATTGGTTTCTTTTCATTGCAAAATGCAATCTAAGAAGATGCTATCTGTCTGTCTGTCTGTCTATAAATAAATAAATAAATAAATAAATATATACATACACAGATCAGCCATAACATTAAAACCACCTCCTTGTTTCTACACTCACTGTCCATTTTAGTTCTACAATTACTGACTGTAGTCCATGTATTTCTTTACATACCTTTTTAGCCTGCTTGCACCCTGTTCTTCAATGGTCATGACTTTCCCAGGACCACCACAGAGCAGGTATTATTTAGGTGGTGGATTATTCTCAGCACTGCAGTGACACTGACATGGTGGTGGTGTGTTAGTGTGTGTTGTGCTGGTATGAGTGGATCAGACACAGCAGCACTGCTGGAGTTTTTAAATACAGTGTCCCCTCACTGTCCACTCTATTAGACACTCCTACGTAGTTGGTCCACCTTGTAGATGTAAAGTCAGAGACGATCGCTGATCTATTGCTGCTGTTTAAGTTGGTCATCTTTGAGATCTTCATCAGTGGTCACAGGACACTGCCCACAGGGCGCTGTTGGCTGGATATATTTTTGGTTGGTGGACTATTCTCAGTCCAACAGTGACAGTGAGGTGTTAAAAAACTGCAGCAGGGCTGCTGTGTCTTATCCACTCATACCAGCACAACACACACTAACACACCACCACCATGTCAGTGTCACTGCAGTAATGAGAATGATCCACCACCTAAATAATACCTGCTCTGTAGTGGTCCTGGGAGGGTCCTGACCATTGAAGAACAGGGTAAAAGGAGGTTAAAAAAGTATGCAGAGAAACAGATGGACTACAGTCAGTAATTGTAGAACTACAAAGTGCTTCTATATGGTAAGTGGAGCTGATGAAGTGGACAGTGAGTGTAGAAACAAGGAGGTGGTTTTAATGTTATGGCTGATCGGTGTATATATATAATATTCAAGAAAATATGATAAAGAAAGATCATTTATAGTTTTTATTGAGTCATAATGGATAAATGTTATTAAGAGAGACAGTTTGACACATTAGTCAATGAAGAATAAATAACTGAAATAAACAGTAAATCTGTTTCATTTTTTTGTTTTACTCTCCTCACACAGAAATTAGGATCATGCAGTACTAACCACCCACAGAGTTTCTAAAAAGTGTCTCAACATCTGTGTTTTCCTTTGAACGTCTCCGATGTGCCAACTCCCTTATTGTGCAACGTAGCTGCATTCTCCAGAGTCTGGCCATGCAAACGATCCTGAATCAGCATGAATACTTACATCACAAATTCCCCACGCTGTCATTGGCTCGATCCGTGACTCATAGGTGTGAAAAGTGTAATACCTGTTGATTGCTGAACCTTGGCACACACGTAATGTAATGTCTGATAGTGCTTTTCTATGTGGGGGTGGTTATAACTGTGTTATAGCTGTGATGTGTAGTTGTCACCGACTAACTCTCTGCCCTTTAGAGAATGGAAACATACCTGATGGGCAGCATGGATGACTCACCACGGCACGCGTTCCCTCCTCCACCTCACATACTGTCAGAGCCCACGTCCACTGGTTTGTCATTTCATGCCTGTAGACACACAGCATGGGTTTTAAGAAATACTACAGTGCACTAGTCTTAGATTCAAGGGTCTGAATAAGTGTTTCTCTTCTTTGGTTGCCTTTGCTTTTGTATATTTATCAGCACTGAACGATTTTAGATCATTAAACAAAGAGCAAAGTTGTTCGATACCCATTGTGGAAAGGTAATTGGCCCCTTGGTTACTTACTGATAAAATTTAGCTAATTGAATGCTGCCCTGAAGAAGTGTTTTCACCATCAGAGTCAGTCTATATCTATCTATCTCTTTATATATCTATCTATCAATCCATCCATCTATCTCTCTATATATCCATCCATCCATCCATCCATCCATCTCTCTATATATCCATCCATCCATCTATCATCCATCCATTTATCCATCCATCTCTCTATATATCCATCCATTCATCCATCCATCCATTTATCCATCTATCTATTTCTCTATATATCCATCCATCCATCATCCATCCATCCATCCATTCATCCATAAATCTATCTATCTAGCTACATTCATGTTTATTAAAATAAGCAGTTTGCACCCAAAAACATGGTTGACTTAAAGCACTATATATGTAACCAATATGCAATAACAGAGGCAATCCAAGATGGAAGCAACGACATTTTAACACCACTATATTCAGTTCACTTTCGTTTGGTTCTTTTGCAGAGTGTTCTTTGGGGTAAACACTTCACAGTGATTATGAAGTGATTATATTGCATAACCAGCATTAATCAGTGCTGCATAATTGGTTTCCTTGAAACGTGGTGTCAAAACTGTATGGAGCCTCAGTGGGAAGCAGCTTGTATCAGTTAATCAGACATGCCGCTAAATTGGATTACGGTATAAAAATCATGACGTAATCAGCCCCATAACCCTTACGTTTAGAACACAGCAATTTTTGAATTGTTGATCGCTTATCACCCTGTGTCATTGTCTGTGGGTAGTTGCCATGGTTTGACTGACACCAAGCAAAAAAATGTCATGGCAGCACAACATACAGTACTTGACTGGCTAGTATATACAGACCATATGAAAAAAAAAACAGTTCACCACAAATCAGATACAAATCAGGTCCTGCTGAGAAAAATCCCTGTCCACTGTCTGTGCAGATCAATGCTGACCATGCTGATTTTTTAGTAGGAACAGTTATCTAGAAACCAAAAATGGAGCATACCGTTCCACGGTGGCAAAGATAATGCGCATACTGCTCAGCTTATTGCTTAATTCTATCTATCTATCTATCTATCTATCTATCTATCTATCTATCTATCTATCTATCTATCTATCTATCTATCTATCTATCTATCTATCTATCTATCTATCTATCCATCCATCCATCCATCCATCCATCCATCCATCCATCCATCCATCCATCCATCCACCCACCCAACCATCCATCCACCCACCCACCCAACCATCCATCCACCCACCCAACCATCCATCTATCCATCCATCCATCCATCCATCAACCCACCCACCCACCCACCCAACCATCCATCCATCCACTCACCCACCCACCCAACCATCCATCCATCCACTCACCCACCCACCCACCCACCCAACCACCCAACCATCCATCCATCCATCCATCCATCCATCCATCCACCCAACCATCCATCTAATCTATCTATCTATCTATCTATCTATCTATCTATCTATCTATCCATCTATCCATCTATCCATCTATCCATCTATCCATCTATCCATCTATCCATCTATCCATCCATCCATCCATCCATCCATCCATCCATCCATCCATCCATCCATCCACCCATCCACCCATCCATCCATCCATCCATCCATCCATCCATCCATCCATCCATCTATCTATACCTGAATGACTTTCATAAGGGCTAAATCTATTAAGGGGTGTTTACAGGCAGTGGTCCAAGGAGGGACTAGGCGGCCAGGACTGATTCCTGAGAACATGAAGGCTGTGGCTCAAATGTGTTTCAAATTGCAGATAATTTTAATACCGTTGGTAAGGTGAATGTGTCACAACACACAGTGCTGAAACATTTGAACTCTATATTTTGCAATGGTGTCCACATACTTTTGGTGATATAGTGTAACTTGTAGCTTAGTTCTGTGCATCATAAACCACAGGTTTTGGTTTCTGGCGAAGTTATACTGTTCAGGTTTTGAAACCGAGAATGAAGAGTGAGAAAATGAACACAAATGAAGTCCATCTGTCTCTAAGGGTTAATGCAGCTGCTGAAATCACGGAGCTCCTGCAATCAAGTGAACACAGGAGAAGCCAAGAGAAGATTGGCTGATTGTTTGGTTGAGTACCACTGTACCAGAATGAAGTATTTTTCATTTTCCAGTGGGAAGCTACTTCAACAGCGGTGGACGTAATACTAATGATATCTCCGTTAGCATTGCTAGTCGTTGCTATGGCAGCAGTGAAGCCAGGACGCTCAAGGAGAACAAACTCATCTGCATCGTCACAACTACAGAGCTTCACCAAATGAATGTTGGGCTTTGAGAAATAAATAATAGCAACTCCTTCAGCTTCAAAAGCACTTTGCTTGCATTGCTGATGAAATATGTTTTTCCAGAGCATCTTGTTTCTCAGAACTTTTTGAGCCATGCTGCAGTTTGTACTGCTAATACACTATATGGCCCAGCTGATAAAAGTATTTATTCATTTATTAGGATTTTAATGTCATGTTTTAAACACTTTGGTTACATTCATGACAGGACAAGTAGTTACTTGTTACACAAGTTTAAGTTTTTAATGTCAAACAGTCATTAACAATTTTGTATCTCCAATTCACCTCACTTGCACGTCTTTGGACTGTCGGAGAAAACCAGAGCTCCCGGAAGAAACCCCCACAGACATGGGGAAAACATGCAAACTCCACACAGAAAGGACCCGGACCGCTCCACCTGGGAATAGAACCCAGGACCTTCTTGCTGTGAGGTGACAGCTCTACCCACTGAGTCATCGTGTTGCCCCTTTAAAATGTGGGACAAGTTAGAACATGTTTACACTGTTACATCAATCATCACACTGAGGACTGATTGATTGAATAATTGATTGATTGATTACTTTATTGATCCCTGTAGGGAAACTGCAGAATTGCAGGATGCTAATTGTTGCAGTTTTGCAAGTGGAGTTTTTGCCTGGGGTAAGACTTCAGCTGCTCAACAGTCCGTAGTCGCTGTTGTCTGATTTTACTCTTCATGATGCACCATTTGTATTCAATAAGAGACAGATCTGGACAGCAGGCAAGCCAGTCAAGTACACACACTCTGTGTCTACAAACAAACTGTTGTACACCATGTACAATGAACACTGATTATAACTTTTAGTTCAATTTAATTTTGTATGTATGATTTGTGTAAATCCTCCAGGCCACCCAAGGAAGATGGGGGTCCCTGCTGAGTCCTTGCCACTGTCGCCCTCGGCTTGCTCAACAAAGGTTTTTGGTCTGTTGATCTTGGTTTCTGTAAAGTTGCTTTGAGACAATGTCTATTGTAAAAAGTGCTATACAAATACATTTGACTTGACTTGACTTGGCTTGCTGAAAATAACCATGGATTTCCCAAGGAAAAGACATCACCTTGATTGCAAAATATGTTCCTTCAACAAAATCCCAATAAATCCCTCTGTATTAATAGTTTCTTTACACATATGCAATTCATTCATGCCATGGGTGCGGATACACCCATATACCATGACAGATGTTGGGTTTGCACCTTTTACTGATAAGTCTGTATTGTCTTGTTTAATTTTTAGTACATCAACCCTGAAATCAGTTTGTTTTCTAAAAAGAAGCTGAAACCTAGACTCATGGATCTGCGTTAACATATCAGAGGACCTTCCACTTGGACAGATGAGATTAAATACAATCAATAATTCATATTCCGCTAGCACACCAGCACAGAGATTCTGAACCCCTCAGTTTGGAACACAGCGTTGCCACCGGTCAGCTGGACGCCATCATAATTCGCAGTGTCTGCAAAATCATTTATTTGTCATTTTGTTGAAGTGAACTGAAAACTGTACAAAAAAATATTTCACAAATCACCTTAGAACCTCTTTTTATTTCCTTTCATTTTCATTTACTGTCAGTTTTTATTTCTAAAAAGAAGCTGAAACATGGACTAATTTGAGCCCAACTCACTTTTCTATTCTCCTTCTGTCCATCTGGTAAAACACTGAACAAACACTGTGAGACAATCAGGGCAATGATGTTCAGTTTGTAGGAAGTCAATTATTAATTATTGTTTATAGCCATCTGCCACACATAACTTGTGTGCAGTAACATGCATTGCTCTGGTTTGCAAATACCTCTCTACACTGCTGGGTTAATAAAAGTAAGCCAAACAACATACCAATCCAAAACACACTGCATAGAAATATAGTTTCTAGTTGAACAGCTGCAGGCGGTAGCAACAAGCCAGCCAGCTGTGTGTAGTTATGGTATCAGTAAACAATTTATAATATGTAAAAAAAACTACATCATCGGCCAAATGCAGAGTCATTGTGATCATACCAAGAAAGAAACTTCTACTTCCTTGACTATTGGGTTATATATTAGATATATAACAGATTCTAACACTTTAACTAGGTACTCAGAAAAGCAGGTGATTTGTAAATTATAGTTGTACAGATGTGGAATGATTAAAAATTCCTCACAGGTAATTCGGGTAAAGCTGATGCTATAATGGTTGATTATAATGAAGCATTAACATATTGTCAATACATATTGTCTACAAATGCAAGTTAAGACCCTGTTATGCAAAGCGAAGTCAAAGTGTCACAGTGGAAACTCTGGCTGTTGAGTATCTGAAGTGTTCTATCAAGCAAGAATGAAAAAATCCACTTTCACTGTGACAACAATTGTTACGAGTTCCCTTAAGCTTTCAGAAAACTGGTAAAGTGAAAGGTTACATAACACATAGGTAAACATGCACTTTGCCTTTAAACACACCTACGAAAGTAAAACCCTAGTCTTCAGCAGGAATCAGAATGGACACTTTCTGGGTTTTATAAACCTTCCCAAACTCTCCAAGCTGTCCAAACGAAATACTGTCGCACAGCTAAAGATTATGTAATAGAATACAGACTCCATCATTTAAATAAAACCAAACTAATGTTGTTAATGCTAAAGATGTGATAAATTTAGCTGAAGCTATTTAAAAATAATGTATGTCCTGGCAAATCAGCTCAGCTTTATCTAAATTATTATTTAACAGTTGTCATGACAGACCGGGGATAAACACACTCAAACTCAGCCTATAGTGCCTCCTGATCAAGCGCTCAGAATACAGCTCACAATGGTAAACATGCACCTTTCCTTTAAACACACCTACAAAAGTAAAACCAAAGTTGAACATTCATTAGTTTAGTCTTTAGTAGGAATCAGAATGGACACTTTTGGGTTTTATAAACCTTCCCAAAGTCTCAAGCTGTATAAACAAAATACTGTCACACAGCTAAAGATTATGTAATAGAATACAGACTCCATCATTTAGATAAAACTAAACTAATGTTGTTTTATCTGGACATTTATAAATAATATTTGTCCTGCCAATGCAGCTCTGCTTTATCTAAATTATTATTTAACAACGTTGTCATGACAGACTGGAGATAAACACAATCAAACTCTACCTATAGTGCCTCTTGATGCAGCGCTCAAAATACAGCTCACAATGGTAAACATGCACTTTGCCTTTGAACACACCTACAAAAGTAAAACCAAAGTTGAACATTCATTAGTTTAGTCTTCAGTAGGAATCAGAGTGGACACTTTTTGGGTTTTATAAACCTTCCCAAAGTCTCAAGCTGTCCAACAAAAATACTGTAGCACAGCTAAAGATTATGTAATAGAATACTGACTTTATCATTTAGATAAAACTAATGATGTTGTGTCTGGACATGCCAAAAGAGCTCTGGTTTGTCCACATTTTTATTCAACAACTTTGTCATGACAGACTGGAGATAAACACACTCAAAGTCTGAATGTAGACACAACATACAGCCTATAGTGCTTAAAATATAGCTTGTTTGTTTGTTTGTTTATTAGGATTTTAATGTCATGTTTTACACACTTTGGTTACATTCATGACAGAAACAGTAGTTACTCATTACACAAGGTTCATAAGTCCACAAGGTTATATTAACACAATCATGGAGAATTTAGTGTCTCCAATTCACCTCACTTGCATGTCTTTGGACTGTGGGAGGAAACCGAAGCACCCAGAGGAAACCCACGTGGACATGGGGAGAACATGCAAACTCCACACAGAAAGGACCTGGACCACCCCACCTGGGGATCGACCCAGGACCTTCTTGCTGTGAGGCGACAGTGCTACCCACTTAGCCACCGTGCCGCCCAAAATAAAGCTTGTACTTGCATTGAATAATCAATTATGTCCTGAAACAATTGTTTTTTGCATAAATTATATAAAATTTTAATATTTATTCATTAGGCGTCCTTTAACGCTAGTTTGGCATTTGATTCTTTAAAACTGGGTTTGTCTGAAGGTTCTGCGTCTTCCTAAAACCAGACCTGATAAGACAGCGGGATGCCGTACTTGGTTTTTTCTCCACATAATGCTTCAGTCACATCAAACCATTCTGACCTTGAAGATTATTTTTAGTCATTCATTTTCCTCCCTCCCTCTCTAGCGCACATCCACTCGCTTCACTTATACATTCACTGCAGCTCTCATTTTTTTGGCAGCTCATCTCATATTCCTGGTAGACTCTTACCTTTCCATCACTCAATCTAATAGTACATATTTGTGACCAAAGACACCAAAAACAAAAAGTCTGCTCAATTCCACATTGTCCTCCAGAACTCTGAAACACTCACTGTCCTGATTCTTCAGTCCCTATTTACACAGGTATATTAACTAAGGGAATATATTGTATGTATATGTTGCCTAGAACATCACAAATAAAGCAAAAAACCAACATAATATGTCTTGGTAAGAACATTGGATGTCTTGGATCAGAAGCTGCCAGATCAGCATTAATGCACTTTGGCATTGATTTCTCAAGTCTCAAACGGCAGGATGATGGAACAAATTCTACCAAAAATATTCACTCCAATCAGTGTTTTGATGGTAGTAGTGAAGAACACAGTATAACGTTGGTCTACAGTCACTCTTAAGTTTTGTATATAAACTTTTTTAACGTATTTGCTTTAACAGACATGATAAGAAGCTTCTGTCGTTGTAGAAGACGTTGTTCAGTTTTAGATGAAATATCCGGAAAATATAATCGTAAACATTTTAGGCAGCTTTGTTTAGTTGATTTAGTTGGTGGGGTTGGTTGGGTTGTTTCGTTGGTTTGGTTGGTTGGTTGGGTGGGTGGGTTTGTTGGTTTGAATGGTTGGTTGGAAAGTTTTTAGTTTCCTTGTTTTTGAGATAACAGATCACTCACTGTGGTTGATAAATTTCAGCATGTAATGGATCATATTGGTTCGTTTGGTTGGTTGATTGGTTGGTTAACAGCCCTTCTTGTGGTTTGATAAATTTTCACATGTAATGGATCATATTAGTAGATTGTTTGGTTGGTTGGTTTATGTGGTTGGTTGGTTTATTGGTTTGATTGGTTGGGTTGGTTAGTTTGGATGGTTGGTTTAGTTGGATGGTTGGTCAGTTGGTTGGTTTGTTGGTTAGTTTGGTTGGTTGGTTTGATGGTTGGTTGGTTTGAATGGGTGGTTTGGATGGTTGGGTTGGTTTGTTTAGATGGTTGGGTGGTTGGTTTAAGTGGTTGGTTGGTTGGTTTGGTTAATTGGTTGTTTCTTTTTCTGGAATCTTTCATGTGGTTGGTTTGGTTGGATGGTTGGTTGGTTTGGTTGGTAGGTAGGTTGGTTGGTTGTTTCTTTTTCTGGAATCTTTTGTGAAGTTCTAAGTGTACCACTGTTTTTAGTTTCCTTTTTGTTTTTGAGATAACAGCCCTCCTTGTGGTTTGATAAATTTTCATAAGTAATGGATCATATTGGTTGGTTGGTTGTTGTTTTCTTGTGGAATCTTTTGTGGATTTCTGAGTGGTACTACTGTTTTTAGTTTCCTTGTTGTTAAAATAAGAGATCTCAACAGTGGTTTGATAAATTTCCACACGTAAAGGATCATATACTGTAAATTGAGGTTATGTAATAAGCAGCAACTACAAACAATCTGTTAAATCAATATGTTCTGGCTAATTGTATTTTATTAACACTCCTGTACTGTTTTAGCACCAGAAATAAACACCAAATGTACTGCATGTACACTGAACCAATACGTCAATGCACATTCACACATTCTCTTTTTAGTTCTCCCACAGCTCTGATTTATTCCTGACTGACTAAGCACCCTCTTACTAAGATGATATTTTAATCATCCAGTTGTTTTGTTTCGGAGGAGAGGACTGTGTAACAGACAATGTGCACCATTTAGTGAAAATGACTCAGAATTTGTCTTGCCAAAATGAATTCAAATAAGAGTGCTAATCGCTTTCATTTACCAAGGCATCCTGGAGAATTATGGTGTTAGTCCGGTTGGACATCGACTCTCATGTTAGCCCTGTAATTCTTTGTATTGACCTAATATTAATATTCCTATTTACAGACTCATCTGCTCGTCTGTAATTGAAATACACCATACAGTGATTTAAAGGAAATCTGTTGCAGGAACTACACCTTGTTCAAAGGTCTTTCAACAAATTCGAAGGTGGGTGGGGGTTGGAGACCATTCCAAAGGCCCTAAGAAGACAAAAGGGTCCGGGAGACCCATCCGGAATGAAAACAGTCTGGGGTGAGGGGTGGAAGGATTAACCTGTCAGGAGGCCAAATTTCTGCAAGTGCCTTAGGACAAATAAACGCCCAGGTCATTTCCTGTGTGAGGAACTACCGATTCATGACTATACTTAAACAAATATATATATACTGATCAGCCATAACATTAAAACCACCTCCTTGTTTTTACACTACACTGTCCATTTTATCAGCTCCACTTACCATATAGAAGCACTTAGTAGTTCTACAGTTACTGACTGTAGTCCATCTGTTTCTTTACATACTTTTTAACCTGCTTTCACCCTGTTCTTCAATGGTCAGGACCCCCACAGGCCCACCACAGAGCAGGTATTATTTAGGTGGTGGATCATTCTCAGCTCTGCAGTGACAATGACATGGTGGTGGTGTGTTAGTGTTTGTTGCTGGTATGAGTGGATCAGACACAGCAGCGCTGCTGGAGTTTTTAAATACCGTGTCCACTCACTGTCCACTCTATTAGACACTCCTACCTAGTTGGTCCACCTTGCAGATGTAAAGTCAGAGACGATCGCTCATCTTTTGCTGCTGTTTGAGTTGGTCATCTTCTAGACCTTCATCAGTGGTCACAGAAGACTGCCCACGGGGCGCTGTTGGATGGATATATTTGGTTGGTGGACTATTCTCAGTCCAGCAGTGACAGTGAGGTGTTTAAAAACTCCAGCAGCATTGCTGTGTCTTATCCACTCATACCAGCACAACACACACTAACACACCACCACCATGTCAGTGTCACTGCAGTGCTGAGAATGATCTACCAACCAAATAATACCTGCTCTGTAGTGGTCCTGGGAGAGTCCTGACCATTGAAGAACAGCGTGAAAGGGGGCTAACAAAGCATGCAGGAAAACAGATGGACTACAGTCAGTAATTGTAGAACTACAAAGTGCTTCTATATGGTAAGTGAAGCTGATAAACTTGACAAAGTGTTTAGAAACAAGGAGGTGGTTTTAATGTTATGGCTGATAGGTGTATATTACTTATCATTACAAGTGAATAAAATTTTCCTTGCATTTACAGTTCATTGTAAAGTGGAGAGAATAAATTTTATTATTTACCTATTTAACAACAATACTAAAGCTAAATGTATGATGACACATATTCTAATTATTAATTTCAATGAGCTTTAGCTACACCTAAAGCTAAAAGAAATCCAATCTAAAATCAGGGATTTAAATAAGGTGTATGCTTTCAACTTGAATGTACATCTACACACAAACAAGACAGGATTTAGTACACAGAGCCCTGGCATGAACAATTTTTGTATGAACTGTAACATTAATGACAGGAGAAAGTGGTAGATCAGAAGGTTCCTGGTTCAAGCTCTACTGCTGCCAAGTTGTTGGACCCCCGAGCAAGGCCCTTTACCCTCAGTTGCTCAAACCTTTTCAGTTATACATGTAAATGTAAGTTACTATGCCTAAAAGTGTCTGTTAAATGCCACAAATGTAAATGTAGGACAGGCCTTTTCATTCCAACATCAGAACCCGACCTTACAAATGCTGTTTTCTTTGGAGATGTGTACTTGTGTGGAGGCTTTACTAACCGTGAAAGATATAGAACCAATGTGTAGTAACATGTGCTTCTTTCTAAATCCATGCTTTTTAAACATGACATGCAAAATGTGACAGTAAAGACCCTGTAAGGTTACGTAGTTGAAGACTGGCTAACTAATGGCAACTAATTCCACTTTTAGGACTGAAACAATTAGGTTTGCCACCAAATGATTATTAACTGTTGTTAAAAGGTAGGGTGATGTTACATTGATAAACAGGTTGAATGGATGGATGGATGGATGAATAGATAGATAGAGTCCTATCAGTCCAAAGCTGTACCAGGGAGGGCCAGTCTAGTGCTTTACATTCAAAACATAAACATCTGCAAGTGTGTACCAGGTTTCCATAATTTATAATCCAGCCTTTATTGCATTTTTTCTACATTTCTCAGCATTTTCCTTCCAATTTAGACATTGCACTCGCAACCTTTACCACATGCACAACTCCCAAGTTGGCGCTGAGGGCAGCAGACTAGCACATGCCTCTTCAGACTGCTTCTTTTTTCGCCAGACTGAAGATGATTAGTACAGAAAGCTTAAAAGGGCAGAGATGACTCAGATGACCCCTCAAACACATGCAAAAGAAATACTGTTGTTACTCTGCTGACATACTACATCGTGCACTACTAAGTGATTTGGGGTATTGCAATACTGGAGTAAAGTTAGGCATCTAACAGCCACGATTGTTTGTGTCTGAGGGAGGTCACAGTCAGGTTCCCATGTCACAGAGAGTCATGCTATGCTACATGTGACTCCCCCCCCCCCCCCCCCCCCGAACTTGCACAGGTGCCCAGATCAGCCCCAAACATTGCATATCGCAGCAACAGCAAACAGAAACCCCATCTGACCTTACCCCCCTCAGACACAAACAATTATGTCTTTTAGAAGTCTGGCATTACTTCAATATTGGCAGTATTCCAAATCACATAGTAGAGCACTATGTATTATATCAGCATTTTTTTTGTAAACACTGTTACTGAACTCTGATGTGAGCCGGCGGTCTTTTACACAAGCACTGCACAACAGTCTTACTTGGCAAGGAGGGCTGCAGGCTACCACACACTAGTTTGGACATGTAACGGTTGCATCTTCACACTGGTCTGTGATAAATTCTTTCAGATAGCCTCGGCACATAAGGAGGGCCATGTTCATCTCTCCTACATATTCACCTCAATCAAAGAGTAGGAGTTGCTGTTTTAGCAACAAGGGCGGGACATCATGTGACCTTCCCTTTCTTAAACGTCGCCAAGACTTGAGGCCCAGATAGATAGATGGATGGATGGATGGATGGATGGATGAATAAATGGATGGATGGATACTTTATTAATCCTGAAGGAAATTAAAGTCCCAGTAGCATTAGACACCGACTAGGCATAACATTATGACCACTTACAGTACAGGTGAAGTGAATAACACAGAATATCTCTTTATCACGGCACCTGTTAGTGGGTGGGATATATTGGGCAGCAAGTGAACATTTTATCCTCAATGTTGATGTGTTAGAAGCAGGAAAAATGGGCGAGCGTGAGGATTTGAGCGAGTTTAACAAGGGCCAAATTGTGATAGCTAGACAACTGGGTCAGAGCATCTCCAAAACTGCAGCTCTTGAGGGGTGTTTCCTGGTCTGCAGTGGTCAGTATCTATCAAAAGTGGTCCAAGGAAGGAACAGTGGTAAACCGGCCAAGGCTCATTGATGCATGTGGGGAGCAAAAGGCTGGCCCGTGTGGTCCAATCCAACAGACGAGTTATTGTAGCTCAAATTGCTGAAGAAGTTAATGTTGTTTCTGATAGAAAGGTTTCAGAATACACAGTGCATCACAGTTGCAGGGCTGTTTTGGCAGCAAAAGGGGAACCAACACAATATTAGGAAGGTGGTCATAATGTTATGCCTCGTCGGTGTATATTGCATAACTACAGTGCAGTTAAACTAAAGGTTGACAAAATATTCATGTACCAGATGCATTGCAGACAAATGTTTAGACAGTGTGACATCACTTGACACCGGCATTTTTAAATACTTCGCCGAACATCTATCAGAAATGGGAGGACAATTAAAGGACGGCTCATGGTATGCGTGATTTCTTTTGTCTTTACCCAAGTCGCACAAGCCTGTCTGTTGTCATGTGTACTCGCGACTTGACCCGTCTGCGCAAGTTCATCCATGCAGCTCGATCCTTGTGCTTTCCTTTGATGCCAACCGCTTCAACTTCAGTCCAGTCCCATGGGAACAGGAGAGATTGGAACTGAAAGGGGGAGGGTGTGTGCAGATAGAGGGGGAGAGAGACAGAGAGAAAACCAGGGAGAGACAGTCCTTTGGGATGCAGATTGTTGTTGGAGCCAGAGACTGTTGGGGGAGGGAGGAAATTTGTGTTTGTGTGTGTGTGGGTGTAAAGAGTAAACTGCTGCTGACGCATGTCTGGCCCATTGTGGTGCTGTGACGTATAGATAGCCATGCAAATCATGGAAAGACTAAGGGGACGGCTGAAGTCCAGCGTCGCTGCCCAGCGAAGCGTAGACTTTCTGGCTTTCCAAAAGACAAGAGAAGGGAAGGGAGGGCTGCTTTGCTTTGCTCTATATGCTACTAGGAGGTAAAAAAGCCAAATAGGGTAGTCTAAGTGTATTGCAGGAAATGTTTCGATGAATCTCACTCAGACGTACAAGATGCCAGTTTAGGTGTTTGCCACACCCACTGTGGGTGTAAAAAATCACTTGAAGTTGAAGTTGAAGTTATACCAAGACTGAAGGTAAGTGAGGTCCATTAAGACTTCAGTGACCTGAACGGAACCCTGACCTTAACCCCACTTAACATTTATAGGATGCATTAGAATGCTGATTGTGATCTAGGTCTTCACATCTAACATAGTTTCTGACCTCACAAATGCTCTTTTGGCTGAATTGGCCCAAGATTTCCACAGACTCACTCCACAATCATGTAGAAAGTCAGTACAATGACATCATAAGCAATTGAGGGTTAAGGGTCTTGCTCAAGGGCCCAACCGTGACAACCTGGCAGTGGTGGGGCTTGAACCAGTGACTTTTTGACCGCTAACCGCTAGGCTACAACTGCCCTTGTATGAAGACAACAACACTGTATATGATGACCCATGGTTTTGGATGTCCAATAAGGTCATGGTCAGGTGTCCACATGTAATTTTTGGGCTCAAATCAAGGTCAAATATTCAAGCTACTGCATGCTATTTATATGTCTACATGAATAATCAGGTAATCACATCACGATTATAACCCCTAACCAGAAAATGTTGGGACTGTGTGGAGACTTTGACTTTTATTTCACTGCAGACTGAATGAACCCAAGACATTTATTGTCTTGTCTGGTCAGCTTCATTTACATGTTAGTATACACTCATTCCTGCATTTTAGGCCTGCAAGACATTCCAAAAAAGTTGGGATGGGGCAATTTAGGAGTTACAATGACTAAATAGTGATGTGATTTTAAACAGGTGATGTGACAGTTGTTGGCATCACCTGAGGCTGAGTCTTTGAGGAGCAAAGATGGCAGATTAGTTAAAGTTTGTAAACAAGTGCATAAGAAAAATATAATTTTTTAAATCATTGCTCCTCAATGAAAGACTGAATGAGATTTGCATATTTCCCCCTCTACAGTGCATAATATTATTAGACGATTTAAGGAATCTGGAGGAATTGCTGAGGAACTGTTCACTCACTCACTCACTCTCTTTCTTAACTGCTTATCCAATCAGGGTTGCGAGGGGCGCAGGCCTGGGATGTAGGAATGGATGTATATTTTACAAATAAAATGAAACTGACCAGACAAAACATGAAATATCTTGGGTTCAAACTGTCTTCAATGACAGTATCAACTCAAAGTCAAAATAAATGTACAAAACACTGCATTTTTATTTGAATTTCCATACTATCCCAACTTTTTCTGATTTTGGGTTGTAAATAGTCACAGATCAGACACAGCAGCGCTGCTGGAGTTTTTAAATACCGTGTCCACTCATGGTCCACTCTATTACACACTCCTACCTAGTTGGTCTACCTTGTAGATGTAAAGTCAGAGACGATTGCTCATCTATTGCTGCTGTTTGAGTTGGTCATCTTCTAGACCTTCATCAGTGGTCACAGAAGACTGCCCACGGGGCACTGTTGGATGGATATATTTGGTTGGTGGACTATTCTCAGTCCAGCAGTGACAGTGAGGTGTTTAAAAACTCCAGCAGCACTGCTGTGTCTTATCCACTCATACCAGCACAACACACACTAGCACATCACCACCATGTCAGTGTCACTGCAGTGCTGAGAATGATCCACCACCTAAATAATACCTACTCTGTAGTGGTCCTGGAAGAGTCCTGACCATTGAAGAACAGCATGAAAAGGGGCTAACAAAGCATGCAGAGAAACAGATGGACTACAGTTAGTAATTTAGAACTACAAAATGCTTCTATATGGTAAGTGGAGCTGATAAAATGGACAGTGAGTGTAGAAACAAGAAGGTGGTTTTAATGTTATGGTTGATCGGTGTAAGTGAGAAATGTGGCTGATTTACTATGGAATTACTCCAAACCATGATACTGACCCTGCATACATGCAGACGCAGATCCCACAGGTCCAGCAGATGGTGACGCATGTGATGTGGTCTTCATAAAGCCGTACTGGATAAGAAGACGTTGTTTTGGTTGACGTGCGGTGGAAATGACATAGGTCTTGCTGTTCTTTTTTGTGATTTTTGCATGCCAGCCGAGGGTGTTGGAGATGATAATCCGAAGGGTTTGTCTTTCTAGTGGTTTTCTTAATGCTATGTTCTGGATTTGGCTGACGTTTTCTACAGTAGTGAGGTAAACCAACACACGGTTCATGTCAGCGTGACATATTTATGAATCCGTTTGAGAGGAGGATAGAGAAGAAGTCCTGGTTTAAGTGTTGACTAATGTATTAAGATACTGCTGCCTTTTATCATATGATTGGCAATAATATGAAGTTGGGGCTATAATGGCCTGCACTTTTCAGAAAAGCCTTTCCATAGCACTTTGGTGTGTCTGTGGGAATTTGTGCCAACTCAAAACAGCAATTGAGTATTTCAGCAGTTCCTTTCTACTCAGTTATGCTAATGAAAATTTTTTTATTCTATTGTTCGATGTTTACCCCAGAGTACCAGAAACCACTGGTCTTTTGTTGTCCTGTAGTGGTGTGGTTTGCAGATGGTTGGGAGTGTCTTTATTGTTTGTGTGTTTTGTATTGTTAAGTAGGACCAAACAGACTAAGCAGACAAAGCATTTTATATATCACAGTGATGTATGAGTGGATACGTTTGCATTGTTCTAAATCCACAGTGATTTTATATCATTTATTTTAAGCCCAGCTCCGAATAAGGTTGGGCAGTAAGGAAAATGCAAATAAGAGCAAAAAGCAGTGATTTATAAAGGCTCCATTGTTTATAAGCTATTTCTCAATGCGTGATTGCAATCAATTTAGGAATTTTACCATCTACAGTTCATAACGTTATTAAAAGATTCAGATAATCTGGAAAAAATCTCATGCATGTGAGCTTTATCCCCAGACAGCACTATATTATGATCATATTTTTGCTTTTGTAATGAGTATAAACACATGGGCTAAACACAGTAAACACAGTATGGAGTTACACCTAAAGTTAAGACTCCACAACACAAAATGAAGCCACATATCAACAACATCCACTCATGTGCTGTGGTCTTTTAAAAACTTTTAAAAAAGAACTTTGTGTTCTCCAGTGCAAAAAGGAAGAGGACCATCCCAATTATTACCAATGCAAAGATCAAAAACCAGCATCTGTCAAGTTATGGAGGTATGTTTTTGCCAATAGCACATCTGTAAGGCAATCATTAATGCTACGCTTTTTACAACAGCTGGTAAACTTGGTTTTGTAGTAAGAGTGCAGGTGCTAGACTAGTCTGGTGCTAGACTAGTCTGTCTGCAGTTCATATCTCTTTTCTATTAAAACTGGGGCGGCACGGTGGCTAAGTGGGTAGCACTGTCACCTCACAACAAGAACCTGGGTTCGATCCCCAGGTGGGACGGTCTGGGTCCTTTCTGTGTGTAGTTTGCACGTTCTCCCCGTGTCTGCGTGGTGCTCCGGTTTCCTCCCACAGTCCAAAGACATGCAAGTAAGGTGAATTGGAGATACTACTTTGTCCAAGACTGTGTTCGATATAACCTTGTGAACTGATAAACCTTGTGTAATGAGTAACTATAGTTGCCTGTCATGAATGTAACCAAAAGGGTAAAACATGACGTTAAAATCCTAATAAACAAACAAACAACAGCGTAAACGTGGTTTTGTAGTAAGGGAGTACAGGTGCTAGACTAGCCTGTCTTCAGTTCAGACCTCTCTTCTATTAAAATGATGTGAAGCATCATGTAGTACAATATATTATGACACAGACCCTGGACTGATGTGGTATGATAAGTCCACATTTGGACTCATTGTTTCTGAAAATAAAGGACTTGAGGATAAAATGTTCACTTGCTGCCTAATATATCCCACCCACTAACAGGTGCCGTGATGAAGAGATAATCATTGTTATTCACTTCACCTGTCAGTGGTCATAATGTTATGCCTAGTCGGTATACAACAACATACACAAAGTATACAACATTGTTGTAAGGCAACCTTAAATAATATTAAATATTTTGTCTTTTCACTGATTTCAATTAAATTCAATCCAAAAATAACTTGCATATCACAGCTGTCTGTTTTAATGTAGATGTTTCTAACTGTCCCAGCTTTTTTTGGAATTAGGTTTGTAAATGCAGCTTCTCACCAGATGTTTTTCCTGGATTCCCAGGATGAAAGAACTTACAGTCTTAGAAAATGAGCAACAACAACATACGCGCTGTCGTTTCCTTCTTCAGACACTCATGTGTCAGCTTGTATTTCAGAACGTCTGGCAGACATGTCATCACGGATGTCAGCTCGTCACCTGAAGCCCAACGCCACGAAAGACTGAGCTGACAGACTGTCCCCATGTCAAACCTTGAGGAAACCTGGGAGTGGTTCTGAAGAACCAGCTATCATTCATGGCTTGTGTTGCTATCCTGACCCAGTTATGCAAATGGATCCTTCACAACAGATTTGACAGATTCTTTAAATGGAAGCCACTAAGAGGTTTTTACTTCCAGTGACTGGAGTACTGGAACTCCCAGTTGATGCACCTTCATGTCAAACATCCAAACAAATAAATTACTTCCATTTCACCCCACTGCTTCACTCTTTCCAATTGGTTTCTGTAGCTTCTGCATCAGATTTTAAACAATTATTTCTGCCTTTAAAGCCTTTAAAAAATAGACCACCTGACTTAAAGTACTTGTCTAACTCCTCTTTGTACCCTGTAAAATTTTAAGTACAAGTCTGTCTTGATTTGAACCGAAGTTTAATACTCAAGGAAGACAAGCATGAAAGCTTTTTCTGTACTGGCACCCAGCTGCTAAAATAAAGTTTTAATGGCTGTCCAAACGGCTAGTCTCTTATTGTATTTAGCCAATAAAGAATACTTTCTATTAGGGTTTGACTGCACTGTTAGCAACAGAAGTACAGAAATGTAGTAATATAAAGGTGTAAAAAGTTTTACAATGTCATTTAAGTTGCTGGCATGGTCTTATTTATTGTTAGTAATTTTGACTGACTGTAGTTGTTGACTTACTGTATGTTCCCATTATTAGAGCTAGTCTGACTTCAAAACTCCAAACTGTCACCTTATGCTGAGGTGTCTAGATTGTCAGATGTATTAAAGTACCACTAAAACACGTCTGTCACTATTTAAAAATGTAAAAATTGCTGGAATATGAGTAACCCTACTGCCCACAGTCAAGCAAGCTTTATGTTAACTTAAAAAAAACTTTTTTTTGGGACCTTAAAGCTCAAATAAATGTTGGTGTTTACACAATCACACAAACAAAAAAAGTAAAAGCGTCGACTTTCTTTGCATTCTAGCCTCTATGCCAGTGACAATGCAAAGCTTGAATGGTTCTAATTTATATATTAATAACAGACCTGCTCTGGGGGTTCTTGGATTACACTTGACCATCCTGACAAATTTCTCAGCGTGATGCATGTCAGCTAAGAGACTACTGCAACATATACTTTACAGCGCATATGCTTCTAACCTTGTGGCAACAGTTTGACAGGTTATTTTTTTGTTCCAGCATGACTGCGCCCTTGTGCAAAGCAAAAAACCATCGAACATCTTTGGGATTAACTGGAATGTTGGTTGCAACAAAAACAAAAGTTTTGTAAAAGCCTTCCCAAAAAACTAGAGGACTTCATATTAACGGTTATGATTTTGCCAGAAAACTGTAGGTTTTTATCCATTATGTTACTGTGCACCATGTATTTTCCAATCCATCCTGACCAGACTGCCTAACCCTGTTGCTAAAACATAGTGCAATCAAGCATATGTTTTTTTTTAGTGGCGGATAATGTGCCCTTGAGCAAGGTCTATAAAGTTTGTGCCAAACCCCTTGAACATCTCTGGGATAAACTGGAATGTTGGTTGCAACATAGACACACTTTAAAATCTTGTACAAGCCATCCCAGAAAAGTAGAGGTCTTTACTTCATACTAACATTCATGGATTTATAATAGGATGTCCCAACAAACATAGTTAGGAGACCACATAACTTTGGCTATATAGAGGATAAGATTAAGTTACTAACCTTAGACACACCACTCAGAAATCAGATACAACTGGAGGAAACGAATGAGCAACATGACCTGAAATAAAGAAAGCAAACTGTGGCCTTTCTGGAAAATAATAAAAATGCAAGGCCATGATTTAGACAGAGGAGAGTCCAGACGGTAGAGAGAAGGTCATTCGATCACTGAGGTTTAAAGAAACTGAAGCAGTGAGATTCTGCCTTGCAAGCATGTTTAGGTCTCATGGAAATTAATGGCTAGTTAATTTAGGGCAAATATCTGAGCTGTTATATAGTTATATAATAAAGTGTAGTTTAAAATACAGTTTGGGACCTTAAAAAATAATTAATTGGGTTATTTATTTGATAATTGTTTTTATTGCTATTCCAGCTGACCATTAAGACAGGGTTAGGATAATGACCAATATATAGCATTTTATAGCATCCTGAAAATGAAGGTGGGTCATTATATATAATATATATATAATATAATATATATAATTATAATATAATTGTAGTTAATTGTTGTAGTTAATATGTATATATATACACCAATCAACCATAACATTAAAACCACCTCCTTGTTTCTACACTCACTGTCCATTGTAGCAGCTCCACTTACCATATAGAAACTCTTTGTAGTTCTACAATTACAGACTGTAGTCCATTTGTTTCTCTGCATGCTTTGTCAGCCCCTTTCATGCTTCAATGGTCAGGACCCCCACAGGACCACTACAGAGTAAGTATTATTTAGGTGGTGGATCATTCTAAGCACTGCTGTGACACTGACATGGTGGTGGTGTGTTAGTGTGTGTTGTGCTGGTATGAGTGGATAAGACACAGCAATGCCGACTGAGAATAGTCCACCAATCAAAAATATCCAGCCAACAGCGCCCCGTGGGCAGCGTCCTGTGACCACTGATGAAGGTCTAGAAGATGACCAACTCAAACAGCATTAATAGATGAGCGATCGTCTCTGACTTACATCTACAAGGTGGACCGACTAGGTAGGAGTGTCTAATAGTGGACAGTGAGTGGACATGGACCCACCACCCAAATAATACCTACTCGTGTAATGGTCAACAAAGCATGCAGAGAAACAGATGGACTACAGTCAGTAACTGTAGAACTACAAAGTGCTTCTATATGGTAAGTGGAGCTGATAAAATGAACAGTGAGTGTAGAAACAAGGAGGTGGTTTTAATGTCATGCCTGCTTATGAACACATGCTTTTTATTTTCATAAGAACAAGGTTGAATACTTGTTTCCCCTCATTATACTGACAAATGTGCATATCAATAGAAATGTAATCGCCCGGCTCAAGATTAGGTTTGTGCCGAGGTTCTGACAGCTGCTCTAATCAGGATGAAGCAGTTACTGAAGATCTATGAATGGATGATGAATGTATTACCTAACTGCACCTGTCTGAGCCGGTGCATGTGTTGTCGGCTCAATTGCGACTCGTGGGCTGTGTTGTTACCTGCCTTTGCAGGCGTGTTAGTAAAACAAGGTGAATCAGCAGACTGAAAAAAGCACGTCTGGCTGTCTGTGTAGCAGGGTGGGTCGAAGAAATGACTCCTCCTGAACGTCACAGCTCAAGCCCGGTCTGCTGGCTGGTTGCGTTTTTGGGTCAAAACAATGGTTGTGTTTACACTGATCAGGCATAACATTAAAACCACCTCCTTGTTTCTACACTCACTGTCCATTTTATCAGCTCCACTTACCATATAAAAGCACTTTGTAGTTCTACAATTACTGACTGTAGTCCATCTGTTTCTCTACATACCTTTTTAACCTGCTTTCACCCTGTTCTTTAATGGTCAGGACCCCCACAGGACCACTACAGAGTAGGTATTATTTGGGTGGTGGATCATTCTCAGCACTGCAGTGACACTGACGGTGATGGTGGTGGTGTGTTAGTGTGTGTTGTGCTGGTATGAGTGGATCAGACACAGCAGTGCTGCTGAAGTTTTTAAACACCTCACTGTCACTGCTGGACTGAGAATAGTCCACCAACCAAAAATATCCAGCCAACAGTGCCCCGTGGGCAGCGTCCTGTGACCACTGATAAAGGTCTAGAAGATGAACAACTCAAACAGCAGCAATAGATAAGCAATCATTTCAGACTTTACATCTACAAGGTGGACCAGCTAGGTAGGAGTGTGTAATAGAGTGGACAGTGAGTGGACATGGTATTTAAAAACTCCAACAGTGCTGCTGTGTCTGATACACTCATACCAGCACAACACACACTAACACACCACCACCATGTCAGTGTCACCGCAGTGCTGAGAATGAACCACCACCTAAATAATACCTACTCTGTAGTGGTCATGTGGGGGTCCTGACCATTGAAGAACAGGGTGAAAGCGGCTAAAAAGGTATGTAGAGAAACAGATGGACTACAGTCAGTAATTGTAGAACTACAAAGTAATGATCGGCTGATCTGTGTATGTATAAAGATTTATAAGTACACGTATCAGATTACACAAACTGGCCAAAAGTATGGTGTAACCCGTTCTAATTATTGAGTTCCTCTGTTTCAGCTACACCCAGTCCTAAAAATGCATAGAATAAATGGTCTAAAATCTAATATATGCTTACAAATTAAAGGCAACAGTTTGAGAAAGAATGTTTGATTCCATTGAAGCCCATTGAATCTTTGTGTAAAGCATTTCCCAAAAGAATATACAGCCAAAAATGTCCACATACTTTTTGCCATGCTGTGTATTCACACAGGTAGTACAGTTTTTTTTTCTGTCAGGGTTAAACAAGGTGATAAATGTGTCTAAAGCAGAGGTGTGATTAGCACCGCTCCTCTGTTCTCAGACATGGATTAGCATTATGGCTACACAGGCACCAGACTGCTATAGTATCAATCAAAACCGACACCCTGACATGCACCATGCAATTACTGAGCTCAAAGCCATTTGGCAAACATATTATTGAGAGGAAAGGCTGCATTTGCCATATCAGCATACGGAAGAGATCTACAGTGATGTGAAAAAGGTTTCATCCTCCAGCCTTTTATTCCTTATATTTATCACCTCAAGCTGGGATTTGTATTAATTTGGGTCGAATATTTTTATATCTATTTAAATAAATAAGTCATTCATTAATTGTCTGTTGTACCACCGCTTTATCCTGGTCACGGTGGGTGCAATTCACTGGGAAAAAGGTAGGAAACACCCCACACATACACATCTTTTTGTATCAATTTTGTATCTCCAATTAACCTCACTGCTTGTCTTCTGACTGTAAGGGAACCCACACAAATAGAGAGAACATGCAAACTTCACAAAGAAAGGATCCGGATCACTCCACCTGGGAATCGAACTAAGGACCTTCTTGCTGTAAGACGACAGAGCTACCCACCAAGCCTCCGTATCACAGCAATTCATTTTTTACAACATGATGGAGCCTATCCTTCACCAAAATTGTCAAGGTCTCACCACATATGTTTAATAGGTTTAATATCAGAACTTTTTATTTTACACTCGTGTTGCATTGAGTCACTGCAGGTTTTTATAAACTATTCTACTGTGCGCCATTTATTTTCCAATCTTCCCTGATCAGACTGACAAACCCTCCTGCTAAAACGTAGCGCAATCAATGATATGTTTTCTTTAGTGACGGATACTCCTATGATCTATAAACATTACTTTTAGTTGCAGCCACGGACTTCTGCAACCCAGTACATATTACAGTTGCTGCCATGGTAGCTTTTCTAATAAGTGACACATTTACTTGTTGAACATGTTTAATGGCGTAGCCTGGCCTAGGCAGTAAAACTGTAGTTTCATGTTTTGTGTATTTACTTATTATGTACTTAACTAAGCTCTAAGCACCTTCAAGATTGAAGCTAGTGTTCTAATAGCTATGAGTTAAAATTAGAGCATCAGGTGCAGCAGTGTTGTTGGGAGTTTTATACAAAGTTTAAACTTGCTGGCCTCTGTCTGCATTTGTTGCAACTGTACAACCAATAAGAGATGAGATCTGTTTTCTGTTCTCATCCCAACACTAAACTGGGAATTCAATGGTGGGTCCAAATCGACTAATAAACGGGGTACAGGAGGGTGACAAAGTATACAGAGCAACAGATTGGTAGCTTGTAAAATAGTCTACTCTATATGAGACATAACAAAGTTGGTATTCCACAGGCATGCAAGCCAACCTTGATAATTCTGTATGCGTAGGTAGAATTAAGTCACTGGCCTTGGGAACATCCACTCCCTGATAAGATAGAATATAATGATCATCTAACGCAAATGCAAAAAAACTGTCTCAAAAACACTCATTTTTAATAAAATACACAGTAACAACGTATGCCAGCAGCTTTATATGCAAAGCAAAGTCTTAAAGACAACGTTTGATGAGTTTGTTCTGGGGGATCTCCAGTGGCCTGCATGGGTCCTGGACCTCAACTCAATTAAACACAATCTGGATAAATATCAAGCCAAGCCTGTGCATCCAACATCAAGATAAAACCTCAAAGATGCTCATGTGGCGCAGCGGTAAAACACACTAGCACACCAGAGCTGACATTTTGAACTTGTCGGTTCGAAACTCAGCTCTGCTATTTGTCTATGCTGGGCAGCTACATCAACAACGATTGGCTGTTAATCATACAGGGTGGGAGCCGGACAGGGAACTACTCATAACTGAGGCAATTACGACCTCTGCTGGCTGATTGATGGCACCTCAATAGAGTTGATCAAGGTGTGGCTCTCCGTGCACAAAGCTGACCCGTATATGAACTCGCCTCGTGCCTGTGTCAGTCTCGCTCTTCTTAACCAGGGCGGGGATCGGCTTCAGTAGAAAGGAAGCATGGGCACACACAAAATGTGGACTGTTATAGCCGAATGTATAACATTAAGAATAATCTGATGATCTGAAACATATCGGTGTAAGAAAAATAGAAGCAAAAATAGAAGAATTTAAAAAGGGGACAAATACTTTACTTTTTTCACAGCGCTGTATATCATGTTGCTCCCACCTCCATAATTCAACTGAATTGCTGCCAGAGAGTTCTATTTTTGTTTCATCTTACCATTTATCAGATTTATCCAAATGCTTGTGTACACATGTTAGATATAAATCATGGTGCTTGTTTATTTTGGGTTTTGAGGCGTAGAAACTGAGATGATTGCAGTGCAGTTTATTGCTTATTTTACTGTGTAGCTTTTTTTCTTTTACATCCTTTTTTCTTCTTTTACTTTATCATTACTCTGATCATGTTGTAAAATCTTGTGTGGTGGACAATTTGGCTCACAATGACAATATACACCGATCAGCCATAACATTAAAACCACCTCCTTGTTTCTACACACATTGTCCATTTTATCAGCTTCACTTACCATATAGAAGCACTTTGTAGTTCTACAATTACTGACTGTAGTCCACCTGTTCCTCTGCATGCTTTGTTAGCCCCCTTTCATGCTGTTCTTTAATGGTCAGGACTCTCCCAGGACCACTACAGAGCAGGTATTATTTGGGTGGTGAATCATCATGAGTGGATGTCACAGCAATGCTGCTGGAGTTTTTAAACACCTCACTGTCACTGCTGGACTGAGAATAGTCCACCAACCAAAAAAATATCCAGCCAACGGTGCCCTGTGGGCAGTGTCCTGTGACCACTGATGAAGGTCTAGAAGATGACCAACTCAAACAGCAGCAATAGATGAGCGATCGTCTCTGACTTTACATCTACAAGGTGGACCAACTAGGTAGGAGTGTCTAATAGAGTGGACAGTGAGTGGACACGGTATTTAAAAATATACACCAGTGAGCCAAAACATTAAGATCACCTGACTAATATGCTGTTGAAACAGCCCTTACCCATTGTGATTTGCCACACAGTGCATCCTCGTGCATCTTTTCCACAAAATAAGATTGGCCAGACCAGTGGACCAGTCCAGTTCCGATGTTCACCTGTAGATGGTGGTTAGCATGGGCACTTTGACAAGCCAGTAATTACACAGCTCCAACACATTCACCTCATCATCAATATTAAAATCAATATTAAAACCATACCAGATGCCATAGCCTTCATGTCCTCTGGCATTAATGAGCCCTGGCTGCTCAACTACCTGTTAGCCATTTCCTCCTTGGACTACTGTCAGTGGGTACTCATCACTCACCATGTGAACACCACTGGTGGTTTTAGAGATACTTGAATCATTATTAAAGTCACTCAGGTCATTATGCTGCTCCATTTAACATGTGAACTATTCATACATACTGTCCGCCCAACATTTAATATATTCTTGACTGTCATATGTTACGAAATAGTCTTTGCCATGCACATTTTTGTGGGGTGGTCCTAATGTTTTGGCAGATCAGTGTACATTTTAAATATGTTTTAAAAAACCTAAAGCACTAAAATGCTTTGTTCATATCTACAAAGACAAAGTCTAAGGGCACCAAGCTTGTAAATTATAAGTGGATAAATACACTAAAAGTACATTCAATAAAGAAAAGTGGTTGTAAAATCTTACTGCCTTACTGTAAAATCTTATCTTTTTCTATTTTAGGT
Organism: Trichomycterus rosablanca; assembly: GCF_030014385.1. Classification (NCBI taxonomy): domain Eukaryota; kingdom Metazoa; phylum Chordata; class Actinopteri; order Siluriformes; family Trichomycteridae; genus Trichomycterus; species Trichomycterus rosablanca. Next base: position 6,511,576 of record NC_085989.1, read on the forward strand.
CTACTGCACCAGAATATGGAAGACAACAGGGTAAAGAAGTTGTGCTATTGGTCAATGACACTAATTTGCATGTCAAAGTTAACTTAAAGTTGAATTCATTTGCATGGGGAGAGTCTGTGACATGAAATGACTGAATCCTTTATAATAAATATGCAGCTGAGTGCAAAAGTTTGCATCCCCTTCGAATTAGAAATACCAAGCAAGACATTTAGCATGTTAGGATAGAATATAATTAATATAATAAGATATGCATTATGTGGCAGTTATAGGAATTATGTTTGCAACATTTCTTCATACAAGTGTGTATGTTAGGGTGGCACAGTGGCTCAGTGAGTAGCACTGTTGCCTCACATCAAGAAGGTCCTGGGTTCAATCCAGGTCCTTTCTGTGTGTAGATATATATGTGTGTGTATGTATGCCCTGAGATGGACTGGCGCCCTGTCTAGGGTGTTTCTGTGTGCCCCCGCGGGACCCCGGAATAAGAGGTTTAGAAAGTGACTGAGTGACGTGTATGTTACCCATTATAACTGTAGGTTTTCTGTAATTGTTTGTATGACCACCATTTGTCCAAATAACCTTACAACATTAAAACAAACAAAAAAGGTTTAATAAATATTGAATGTGTTTCTTTACTTGGGACTAATTAATGAACATAGAGCAAAAGTACCCTATAAAACAGGCGTATATTAAGTGCATCATATACTGAGTGCTTCAATGTAGGCAGTATGATTAGACACATTATCAAATTATGAACCAATTACATGACATGCAGATTATTAATATATATAGTAAATATAGTTTAGCTCCACTGTATGTCCAAATCTATGTGGACACCTAACCATGATCTTGTAGGACATACCATTCTAAAACCATGGGCATTCTATATTGAATTGCTCTTTCTTTCCTTTGTAGCTGATATCCTACACTCCTCTAAGAAGCCTTTCTACAAGACTTTGGTGTGTGTCTGTGGAAATTTGTGCCCATTCAGTCAATAGAGTCAGTAAGGTCAGCCTTGCTCACAATTTATGTTTAAATCATCCCAAAAGTGTTAATTTGGGTTGAGATCAGGGCTCTGTGTAGGCTGGAGCTCGCTTTTCACACAGCTAGTAAAACAATGTCTTTTAGACTCTGCTTTGTGCGCTTGGGCACAGTCGTGTTAAAAGAGAAAAAGGATTTCCCCAAACTGTTGCCACGATGTTAAAAGCATATCATTTACCTTATTTTTTATACACCTGTTAGCAAAAAAACCTAAATTCTATCCTTAGAAGAGGTGTCCACATACTTTTGACCACATAGTGTATTTGCTAACACACATAACACATACACAAAATTATGGTTAAAGATGTTTTCACATTTGTGTACTAATAAATATTTTTTAAAAACTCATTAAGCAGAACCCTTTATATACAGAAATTCAACATGTTTGGCACCCATGACCTATGTAATTAGCAATTAGCTTTTTAGCACTTAGCAATCAACATTCATTGTTTCCCAGGTGCCTAGTGTAGTCTTGAGCTAATGAATTAGCCATGTGGACAAGCTACACAGCCTGTCTGTGTGATAAATGTACATATACTGTATAAATTCACTTGTTACAGAATATTTTAAAGGTTTGTATACTTAATAAATAAATTACTGATAACTGAATGATGTTAATTTTATCTGCTAATGAAAATTATACTTGTTTCTACTTGGGGCTTCTTTAATAAAAAGCTGGTTTTTGTGTTTACCATCGTTTTTTTTTTACATAATTAATCACAGTTTTCAAGCTATATATTAAAACATTTGGCTACTATTAAATAAAAAGCTTAAACTTTATGACAGCTTTTAAGACTTTGATTAAAGAAATTAGCTTGTGAGCTTTAGCTTGACGTGCTAATTGGCTAAAGAATGAAACCTAAAATACTGTAGTTGTATATGGTACAGTGTAAACATTCATATTGTGTTTCAATGAAGGTAAAGTCATACAAAGGTTTCTAAAACTGCTTTTTATCTGAAAATAAAAACTAATTACACTAAGCTATTTATTGTAAGATTAGTTGTTTTAAATTACTAGTTTAGCAACACTTATTTAAGTTTAATAATGTTAAACTTACGGTTAAATAAATGAACTTTTCTAAAGGAAAAACAAGCTTAATTGTTTATAATTGTGTTGTTGCAGGATATACCCACATTTTAAGTACATTTTGGAACGTTTTGTAGATCAATTGTAAAAAGAAAAGTACTGTATTTTCTGAATAACACAGAAACGTTTGCAATGAACTGAACTCACACTGTGGTTATGAAACTTTTGTCAAAAGCATCATGTGACTGTGGTTTAGAACTTCTTCACTAACAACTATTGGAATATGTAGGTTGAAAAAACGTGCAGTGCCAGTTGTTTGCAAACCAAAGCTTTTTGTGACTTGCTAGCTGGATTTCTTGATTTCTAACCTGCTGTGGATGTACAAAAGTATACAAAAATGCAACTAGACTCATTACTTTATTAAATAAATATTTTATTATCAGTGAAAATAAATACATTTTCTTAAGATAGAATCAACAACATTAAAAAAGCATTTCTGGGAGCGAGGTTATGGACAGGAATGAAGCCAAGTAACTGACAGAGCACGTACACTTCCATTCATCCGACGTAACATGTTATATAACGTCTGGAATAAGCCTGCTGTCTAGACTGATTTGCGAGGAGGCAATGACACCTGAATGATTATCGAACACAGTGTAGCAAGAATTCTAGGATTGGCTTTGGACAGACATGTGGATTACAGAGCGTGACGTCCCTTAATAAAACATTTGTATGGTCTGTTTTTAATACAAATGTTAGTCTATAAAGTCTGTCAACATATATTTAAACCTGACCAATTATTCTGCTCTTGGAAAGCAGTAAGTAACATACAATGTAATGCTTAAACAGGATATGTATCATTTCGTTCCTATTGTTATCATTACAGGCCTGGCTGTGGCTCGGACAAATTCCCCTGAGCTGGGTGGGTTAAGAAGGGAGTGGAACACAATTCCAATGGAGCAGATTAACCTCCTCCAACAGCAAGCTTTGCTATTCACACACAAAGCTCAAACCCCTGTTGAGAAGAGCAAATACCACAACCTCACCACAGGAAGAAACCTTAACTAGAGCTTTTCTCAAACTCTTTTTGGTTATTAACAAAGAAGTGATGCCCAAATGAGTGTTGCCATTTTGTAATTATGAGGCCTCTGGGGAGAGCGGGTACACTGACCTCAATTAGGAGGAAGAATGTGTCTAAATCAAATCGGTGAACCTGCAACGTGGGCAAATATTAAGAGGCCATTCAGCCGTTTCGTTATAGTCTGTAGGCAGATAGTGAGCTCAACAATGCAGGTGATGACTAAGGATGGGCATTTTAACATTTGAACCACTTTTGGTATTTAAATATTCCCCTTAAAATAAATTTTTGAATATCTAAATGAGAACTAGTTTATATTAATAATCAAAAGTTTAATTACCAAAACATTGACAGTCTATCCATTTCATAAGAAGAATTGGACTATCATTATACGGAATCATATTTTATACAAATTATCAGCGATGCTACCTAATTAGCTTTAAAATATTGCCTCATCCCAGTGAACGAGTCCCCAATCTTCTGCAATACTACAAAATAGAAAACTATACTTGTATTATATTAATTGTAAATATTTCCACTCTCAAGGTAATTTTTGACCAAATGTTGTTTTACCGAGCCATATTACGCACTACAGTTCCGTTCAACTGTCCACTACGGATCACAGTGTGGTGAACGGTATACCATTACCTAAAGCACTTTTACGTAATTAAGCAGACCTTACTACGCAGCTTTTATTTGATAAGATTATGCTTGTGAATTCTAGGATCAGTTTGGATAATCAAATACCTGTGCCCATCCCTATGACTGTGTCAACCAGTAATTTAACATAAGACATTCACGTCAATGTAGACAGGTGGAAAGAAATAAGTATTGCCTTAGCATATTATGCTGCCTGTATCTACTTAGCGGCTTGCTACAAGATCACTAAGCTATGTGGATTAAGAGACATTACACAGTGGCACTGTATCGTCACACTCAAGTTATTCACAGTATAGTGACATTCTAAAGACAACTACTGACCATATATGACCACAACATACAATTCAGATAGAGGTTGACGTCAAACGTGACGCGTTTACCCTTAAGGTTTCTAGTTCCACTTTTCTTAGAATCATGAATGAGGCTTTCAGATTTATCCACATAAACAAAACCACCAGTACCAGTATTTTAAAAAGTAACGCTGCTTGATTAAGGCAGTCCTGGAGTTGTGAGAAACCAGCAGGCAGCAGGCTCAGCAGTTAGCGACAGAAGCTAATAAGACATTCCAGTGTGTTTCAAGCTGTTTCTTTATCCTAAAAGCATAAAGAGACAGCCTACAGTGAATGCTCGGCACTTAGGTGCCAGTGAGTTGATTTGGTTTAATTCAGTTGAACTAAGTAGCAGGTACATTATGAGCATTTAAAATATGTCGACCATGAAAATGCGCTTCTTAAGCCGAAAGCGGCCTTAATAAGTTCAATAGACTTTGAAAGAGAAAGAAAATGAACAGTGTAGTACTGTGCAAAAGTTATTTTATACCCAGCTCCAGAATTACACCCATCCTAATTTTTAATGTTAGCTTTAGAGCAAGAAAAATCTGAACCAGCATTGAAGTACCAGCCTTCAATACATAAAAATACTCATTTAAACTTCTTAAAACAAGCCTTGAGGAGCTTGTTTAGTATACAGACAGGTGACAAATGAAAGGAAAACCAAAATAGATGGTTTCCAGACATGTGGACTGCATGAACCTGATTACACATCTTGGGTACGTCATAACTGTGTTATGCTGTAGAAACATGGCATATTTGCTGGCATATTTTGTCAACAGATTTTAAAGATTTTGAAGCAATCAATTGAGGAAAAATCTTCTAAAAGAATAGTAAAATCAATAGCATTGTGAATTTGCTGTTCTAGTAGCTTGTGATAGCCACATATCTAAGACCTGCTGGTTGGTTTTTCCCTTAACTTGTCACCCGCCTTTATCTTTGTCATGTAAGCTGACCGAAAGTTCATTTTTCTAGATAGGTATCATAAATATGTGTAAAAGCCAGTGATTGTGGGTGCTCCTGAGAGGCAAGGCAGATTATGCATTGTTCTAGTCAGGGCAGATTACATTCAACCCTGGCATGACTGAGCTACATCAACCCGGGGGACCAATAGAAAAAGTGGCCTGCTACCTCACAAAGCCACGCTTACAAAAAAAGGGTCAATCACAGAGCTCAGCTGTCAAAAGAGCAGGGATTATCAAAAGAGAAATCGCTCTTCTTTCCTCCTAGTTGTCAACCAACAGTTCAGGCTAACATGTACTACAGTATATATAGCATAACTTTACAGACAACATCACCTTGGACCAGAAAAACTGGCTCCTCATGATATCCTTTGACTTATGCAAGCAACCAACAAGTCAAGTCTTCTTTGACTGGTATAGATATGAAGTAAAACCACTTCTAATCTCCTGCTCAACAGCTGACTGTGCTGGGCTGTTGTTTGCACACAAAGTCTGAGAAGAAGTCAAACTCGTTTTGCGCCAGCGAGAGCTCGGGCAGCTCTTGCACCCTGTCCAATCCCAGTTCAAGCACGAGAGATGTCAGGACCTCCTCGTCGATCAAGTCTGTGTCCATGACATTTAGGCCAAACGCTGGGCCACCCACTCCCATCTGCATGGCTGTTAACTGTGATGGAGCCATTCTGTATTGGGCGCCATTCCCCATGTGGTGTCCATTGCCAGGGCCGATAGGAAGTCCGTGGTACTGGGTGTTCAGTTTCTGAAGGTGCATGCTGGCCATAAGCTGCTGTGACGTGGTTAGACCACCACCACTCATATACTGCTGCTGGTGCTGCTGCTGGTGCTGCTGCTGGTGCTGCTGCTGCTGGTGCTGCTGCTGGGTCTGCGGATGCATATGATGTTGCATTTGAGGGTGCTGTGGGCCATGCTGCTGGTTTGGTCCGGCATACATCATGTTATTAGTTTGCATCTGGTGGTGGTGACCGTTTCCCATTTGCCCATTCATCATAGGGGCCATCCCGGGCCTCTGTCTCATGGCCGCCTCCATGGAACTTTGTGGCCCCCTGCTGTAGTGCATGAGCTGCCCGTTGGGGAGGGTACGCATGCCTGGCTGGGCCACATGCTGAGGGTGGTTGTTCATGCCCATGCGAAACCCATGACTCATAGGCATCATCATGTGATCAGCCATGGCTTGGAAGTGGTGCTGCGAAGATATGGGAGGAATGTCAGCAAACAGCAATGGGGAACAATCATCCTGACTAAAATGTAATTTCATCTTTTTTTAGACTTTCCTAATACAACCCTGCAATTTTAAACTGTAGCCGTTCAACCAGTCATTTTAGATTTTGGTAGCAGGACAATCGACACAGTGTGAGTGAAGATTTACTTGTCATTTTCTTATCCCTTAAACCCCTATTGCAAATGAGCAAGTGACATAAATCCAATGTATTTTCATGCATGAACACTGTGCTGAGAAAACAATGCAGTCAGGAGCAGAATGGAGCCTCTGGGAGCATCAAAACAAATATCAGCCAGATCCCCAGACAAAGTGCTGGGCAAACAAAGCCCCTATGCAGACCCTTAACACAGAATTGAGCCACAATGTAACATTGATACAAAAGACCAGTGGTAGTGATTATGCTCTTGTTTAACATGTGAACTTGTTTAGATATTTGCTGGTACTTAATTTAGGGTGAATGAATGGATCCTCATATCGTGCCATCAATTATACTATTACATATTGCATATTGGTGGCAAACAATGCCAAGCTTGATGACATTATGACATCATAATTATGTTTGAGCTACTATTGCATTTGTAATAAATTTGCCCTTATAGTTATTTGTATAAAGAAACAGACAAAAGATATATCTTGTGAAGATCTATAATGAATTATCCAAGGCGCACTGTAGCGTCAGTACAAAAGACTACCAGGAGTGACCCATGCTCTTGTCTTACAAGGGAACTTCTTTTATTATTCCCTAAAAACAAATCTAAAAAATATTTTATTAAATCAATATTTCACCAAAAGCAAATAGCTTGCAGGCTGTACCAATCTTGATGGCATTATGACATTATATTTGATCCAACATGAACATATTTGTATACAGGTATGTCTTTTTATTTACTTGTATTGAGACATAACCAAGCATCTTTTGGGAAACCCTGTAGTGAACATCGAGTGAATGGCTGGTCTTAATTACCCTTCTTGGGAATAGTTACAGGTTATATGAGCAGTGTTAATGCAAAAGGCATGGTTGCACAATGCACACCAGAAATCTTGTTTATTGGCACAATCCAGCCAGACTGTCCTTAAGTTTAAATATAATACTGTAAATGTATTTATCCCCCTCTTGTTTACTGCATTAATTTTAGAAGCTAAAGAGTCCTGAATGTAATGAATCATGAATGATGATTCTGAACCATTGTTATTCATTTAACATTATATGATTCAATTAAATGTCCCTAATCAACCAGGCGTATCTGCAAAAAGTTAAGCTTGCATTTAAGCAAATTGGTCATTTGTATGTATTAAATATACATTTGATTACATAGTTTTGCATTTTTAAATGACTTGTTAGTGCTTTCCAGTCATTAATTGACTCGTTGGACATGAATCATGAATCAATTTTTCTGAAAGATTGGACTACACGTTATTTAAATGTCCAACCAATTACACAAACAATAAAGTAAAGGACCAATGAAGCTTATTATTTTATGGTCTCAGATATTTTGGTTTCCAGAAGCCTAACTTAAACTGCATTAATAAATGTAACCACGTATAACTAAGCACAATAGTGTAGGAGTACACGGCATTCTAAAGCTTACATACCGGTATAAAGGTGTGTTGTTGTAATATTGCAGTTCCTCTGATCTGCTGTGTTGCTGTGTTAATAATCCGTGGACACTGTGAGCTGAATCCGTCCTCTGCAGTCCCTGATACGGGAGATCGCTTTCTGGGTCAAGCCGCCGATTATATACATCTGTAGCAGCGAGCACAGAGAGGAGGCGGGACAAGGGCTGACCCCCCCCCCCCCCCCCCTTCTTATCTCCTTTGTTCTGATTGGCCCTCCCCCTTTAATCGCCGCTCCTATACGCCGATTGGCCTTGGCGGACTTAGCCAGCAGACGTACGTGCAGACGCACACACGCAAACGCCTTTCCACGAACTCTCCCCAGACGCAAATGTTAAAGGACTAGTCCAGGCTTAACCAAACAGTCCAGCACTAGTCCAGCATTAAAGACACAGGTTTAATTAACTCTATTAAATGTTAAAAGAATAGTCCAGGCTAAACCAAACAGTCCAGCATTAAAGAACCGGGCTGTTTTAACCCACTATTTATTGATGGTAAAGGACTAGTCCAGGCTTAACCAAACAGTCCAGCACTAGTCCAGCATTAAAGAGACAGGTTTAATTAACTCTATTAAATCTTAAAGGACTAGTCCACGCTTAACCAAACAGTCCAGCACTAGTCCAGCATTAAAGAGACAGGTTTAATTAACTCTATTAAATCTTAAAGGACTAGTCCAGGCTTAACCAAACAGTCCAGCACTAGTCCAGCATTAAAGAGACAGGTTTAATTAACTCTATTAAATGTTAAAAAACGAGTCCAGCCTTAACCAAACAGTCCAGCATTAAAGAACCGGGCTGTTTTATCCCACTATTTATTAATGTTAAAGGACTAGTCCAGCCTTAACCAAACAGTCCAGCACTAGTCCAGCATGAAAGAGACAGGCTGGGTTTAGCTAACTCTAGTAAATGTTAAAGAATTAGTCCAGCCTTAAACACTCTCTTATTAAATGTTAAAGGCCTAGTCCACCATTAACCAGACAGTCCAGCATTAAAAAGACAGGATGTGTTTAACCAACTCTTTATTAAATGTTATAGGACTAGTCCAGCCCTAACCAAACAGTCCAGCACTAGTCCGGTATTAAAGAGACAGGCCATGTTTAACCAACTTTATTAAATGTTAAAGGACTAGTCCAGCCTAAATTAAACAGTCCAACAGTAGTCCAGCAGGCTGTTTTTGTTAATTAACTCTTTATTAAGTGTTAAAGGACTAGTTCAGCCTTAACAAAACAGTCCAGCATTAAAGAACCAGCCTGTTTTAACCCACTATTTATTAAATGTTAAAGGACTAGTCCAGCCTTAACCAAACAGTCCAACAGTAATCCAACAGACTGTTTTTAAATCAACTCTTTATTAAATATTAAATGTATAGTCCAGTATTAAAGTGACAATCCAGTTTATTAGCCAAATCTTTTTAAATGTCCAGTGGAACAGTCAAGAATCACAAAGACAGTCTGGGTTTTCAACCAAATCAATAATAAATGTTAAAAGAAAATCCAGCCTTAGAAAGAGAGTCAGGGTGATTACCAAAATCTATATTAATTTATTTTTTTTGGTTGGTTTAAAATGCTTTGTTACTTTTTGGCTTGTTTTATGTAACTAATTTCAATCTTAGAACAAGGACACGGTGTATTTGATGCACAACACGTCCTACAAAGTAAACAAGTCCCATCTCCAACCAGACCCATGATTTTAAATATAGTTTCAAAAGAGCAACAGTTTAAGGAAGATCCCTTCCTATTCCACTGTGACTGTGCCCCTGTAAACAAAGCAAGGTCTATAAAGACATGAAGAAAATCTCTATTTAAAGAAGCTCCAGTATCCTGCACAGATGAATGGACAGCCCTGGAATGAACTGGAACATCTATTGAGGCTTTCTTGACCAATATCAGTGCCCAGCTACACAAATGCTCTTTTGACTGAATGTGCAATTCCAACAAGCATACTTTAATGACTAGTGAAAAACCTTCTTAGAAAAGTGGCTGTTGTTATAGCTGAAAAGATCACATAGAGATCACTCTGTTTCAGTACCATTTTTTTAAAATGGGATGATGGGATCATGACCAACAAGCTCATGGTCATGTGTCCAAATAATTTTGGTCATATAGTGTTTCAGATTGGTGTTAAAGAATGTAGACCAGCATGCAGCCCTGACCACATATCCACTTAACACCCTGAGATAAACTGGAACATTGTGGAGGCTGCAGAAAGGAAACAAACTCCATATTAATGCAGAATGTTTTCAAAATAGATGTTTAAAAGCTGTGATGTTCAGGTGTCCACACACTTTTGGCAACATAGCTCCAGCCGGCAACTTGTGCATTCGTCTTGTTTACCATTTGAATAGAAAAGACTGGAGATCCATATGCTTATGAGTAAGTGGGGAGTGCACCCCCTGAGACAGAGGCCTGCTGGCACCAAGCATGTGCTAATGATGTTGCACCGGCCATACTGCTTTCTTGCACCATACAGCTATCCATGATGGCCCAGGCAATACACACACACACACATACTTGGGACTAGGGAGAGTCTAAATCTCCTGACTGCACCAAATAACTCTGTTTACTCACACTCCTGAGGAATGTGGGGGCCATCACTGTATCTCACTCACACACACACACACACACACACATACACACACACACACACACACACAAACGTACCCACTTTGGTGTGTTGAAAAGCTCATTGTGCCTCATGCTGCTCTTTTCTAGAACAGAATGGAGAGTAGGCTCTCTGCTATCTGGATGCAGTACAAAGGTCTATAGTTCAGCGCCAATAGACTCCCATGAATAGTCTCATTAAACATAATCACACACATGCTTTATTCCTGGTGGATATTCTTATGAAAGTAAAATTATTATGTACATTCAGTCAAGGTAAAAATAACAATTATAAAACGAACTGCTTCTTTTACAAATCCATCCCGCTTTCCATTTGAAGAGGCTGACACTGGTTATTACGCAACAAGAAGCAATCCTGGAGAAAGTAAAAGATTTCTTTGAAATTCCCGAAGGCAAAATCATTATGCAATGCTTAAATGGAAAGGCTATTAGAATTGTAAAAGCCCTATCAGACCAGGTTTTTTTTTAAATAAAGAATTTTCCCTCTTTTCCCCTCTATTGGGAGGCAAATTGTCAGTGCGCTCTTAGTGCTGGTCCCATGCCAGGATAGAAATGGTTGGGTCAGGAAGAGTATCCGGTGTAAAAGTCTGGTATTTGAACCAGATCTGCTGTTGAGCCCTAAATACGGGAGCAGCCGAAAGAAAAAAATGAAGCTCCCCAGAGACCTTCACAACATCAAGGGTTGTGGAGAGACAGGAAACCAAATGAATGAATCATTGGGATGGGGGTTTAGGGGTGGTTAGGTGTTCCTAGCCGAGACTCTGCTGGCAAGACCAGTTGAATCCTTTTGTATTAACAATTAAGTTCTTTTTCATGATGACGGTAAACTACTGTACATAAAAAGTCTGTTTGATGTCCTGGTTTAGTTTCTTGGCTGATTTTAATAATGACATGTAATGCCTCATGATGATTTGAAAAGAAACAACATCATATTATGATATTTACAGTCATGAACTGTTGTTCTGACTGTTGTTCCTGCTGTTTTCAGGTCAACCAGCAACTCTCTGTCTTTAAGCCTGGGTACACCAGAAACTTGCAATTTGTAATGCTTTCCTAAGTTTATTTATTCTAGATTCCCAAGCCTGATCATTCATTTTTATTTCCTAAATCTAACATAGAAGACAAAATTAGGTCATATGTGTCCACAAAATGTTATGTTTTGAGGTTGCTGGTAATATTCTGAATGGTTCGACGCACTGTGTGTTGTGACACATTCACCTTATCAACGGTATTAAAATGATCTGCAATTTGAAACACATTTGAGCCACAGCCTTCATGTTCTCAGGAATCAGTCCTGGCCGCCTAGTCCCTCCTTGGACCACTGCCTGTAAACACCCCTTAATAGATTTAGCCCTTATGAAAGTCATTCAGGTATAGATAGATGGATGGATGGATGGATGGATGGATGGATGGATGGATGGATGGATGGATGGATGGATGGATGGATGGATGGATGGATGGATGGATGGATGGATAGATAGATAGATAGATAGATAGATAGATAGATAGATAGATAGATAGATAGATAGATAGATAGATAGATAGATAGATAGATAGATAGATAGATAGATAGTATTAAAGTACACAAGTAATATTGTACACACTATGTAATTAAATAAATAGAATAAAAATGTACTATGTAATATAAAAACTTTAAAAGTATCCTAGCAGTAAATATTGTTAGATGAGATATGTAGTATGTAATATACTAAACTGTTGTAAAGTGTTCATTGTAGTAAATATTAACAGATGTATAGTATAGTCTTTATAAACAGAGTGCTAGATCATGCCCATGAGTTTATCCTGATAGTAACTCAGTGTTCGATGATGATGTCCCGAACTAGTGAAGTGTTATACAGCATGATCGCTGCTGGTACATACGTTTTCCTGTACCGTTCCTTGTTACAGCAGAGTTGGATGAGTCTGTTGCTGAAAGTGTTCATATGATTATCGTATCTGCTGCATTCTGCTGTACTACGATTACTTACAAAACAAGCAATGCCCTGTATGTTTTTGTGGGTGGTCTTAATGTTTTGTCCAATCAGCTCACCTGTAAAACACAATAAAACCAAATTATTAAAAGACATGATCAAAGACAGTGTATAAAAAGTCCAGGATGGAGTCAAAATTGACAAAATAGTTCCATCACCTTGTGCACACCAAATTCCACCAATGCGTCTTTAACAAGCAGACCTTCAAAACAAGCAGCTGACACAGTGGGAGTATGACACAACCAGTCCAAAACCACAATTCTAAGCAAACTGGTTACACATCAACAGCCGACTTGTAACCTTTTAGAATTAGGCAATGACTGTCAACACTAACAACATTTTGTAAAAAAAAAAAAGTACAACTTCCTCATATAATATAGTTTAGCATCATTTTATTGCTTGGAGTGTTTATTTAATTTGACGAACCTCTTACACTGATAGCAGTATCAGCTATAAAAGGTGTGTTCGAAAACCTAGTGAGCTGCCTTGCTGTCTTACCGCCTACATAGGCAGCTGCCTCAGTAGAGAGGATTCTAATAAGTCATTGACCTATAGGGCAGGTTATTGCACTACTTAGACAGCGATTCCATCAGTTTTTGCTAACTAAGCTACCACAGTTAGCATCATGCCATTTAAACCATTGGGATATGTGGCACAACACGCTAGCATGTCAACTAACATCTCCTCTGTGTACCGAAAACGGTTACATTTGCTGACAAGCCCGAATTTGCAAATAAATGACACGTGCGCAAGTTTATACAAATTAAAAATCATTTGTTATTTACTTATTTGTACTTATTAGTAGTGAGCATATTAAGGCATCTAGGATTTCGAACAGCCTCCTTCTCTGGAGCGAGTGTAGGATGACGTAAAATGCTGTCCATGTAGAGAGCTCACTAGGTTTTCGAACACACCCAAAATTTGATTTTTTCCTTTACATAAAAGTCACATGAAATTTGAAATTCTACTTTTAAAGACACAAAGACAGATGACAAATGAAATACTACACCTAAACAAATAAGTGTGAAACAAACTCTGTATCATAAGATACATGAAACCTAACCATGACCATGTTGGACATCCCATTCCCAAACCATTGGGTCATTTTAAAAGATTTTTAATTGTGTCTGTGAGCATTTGTGCACATTCAGCTTAAAAAGCATCAGTGAGATCAGTTGGACAAAAAAAACCCCAAAAGAAAAGGTCATGCAGGGCACTAAACACCAAGCCCAGCTGTTGACACAAAGGAAGCAAATTATTACATTTAATGTGTTAATTTTGTACACAGTGTTAGCAATTGCTTTCCATAATTGCTTTCAATAACTGGTGTGTCCACATACTTTTAGTCGAACAGTGTATCAAGTACAAATACATCCAGACAGGTGCAGTGCATTACACAACTTAGCCGTTAACACCTTACAATGCTATCTGGTATGTGAAAAAGGCTGAGCAGGTTTAATTGACCTTATTTTTAGATTAAATAAAAATTTATAATTGGCACATACACAGATTAACCATAACATTAAAACCACCTCCTTGTTTCAACACTCACTGTCCATTTTATCAGCTCCACTTATCATATAGAAGCACTTTGAAGTTCTACAATTACTGACTGTAGTCTATCTGTCTCTCTGCATGCTTTGCTCCCTTTCATGCTGTTCTTTGATGGTCAGGACCCACACAGGACCACCACAGAGCAGGTATTATTTAGATGGTGGATCATTCTCAGCACTGCAGTGACACTGACATGGTGGTGGTGTGTTAGTGTGTTTTGTGCTGGTATGAGTGGATCAGACACAGCAGCGCTGCTGGAGTTTTAAAATACCGCATCCACTCACTGTCCACTCGATTAGACCCTCCTACCTAGTTGGTCCACCTTGTAGATGTAAAGTCAGAGATGATCACTCATCTATTGCTGCTCTTTGAGTTGGTCATCTTTGAGACCTTCATCAGTGGTCACAGCAGCTGCCCACGGGGCGCTGTTGGCTGGATATTTTTGGTTGGTGGACTGTTCTCAGTCCAACAGTGACAGTGAGGTGTTTTAAAACTCCATCAGCGCTGCTGTGTCTGATCCACTCATACCAGCACAACACACACTAACACACCACCACCGTGTCAGTGTCACTGCAGAGCTAAGAATGACCCACCACCCAAATAATACCTGCTCTGTGGGGGTCCTGTGGGGGTACTGACCATTAAAGAACAGCATGAAAGGGGGTTAACAATACATGCAGAGAAACAGATGGACTACAGTCAGTAATTGTAGAACAACAAAGTTCTTCTATATGGTAAGTGGATCTGATAAAGTGGACAGTGAGTGTACTTACTCACCCTTACTTAATCATTCCCACATATGTACAATTTAGAGTAGGCACTCAAGATGATGATTTTAACAGGGAAAGGAAAACACATCTGCATGTTCCCACAGAGAATCAAGGATTAAACACAAATCACAGGGACCCTGAAACTGTGCAGCACACCCGGACTACAAGGTATAACAAAGCAAAATTGTACCTGACACTCAGATGACAATCAACAGCTTCTGTGGGATAAGCAACCGCATTCCTGACAAACGGGGTGTTATAACCTTCATACATGTTATGAGCATGTGAACTATAATTATCAGCTCAACCTGTTCAAAGCAATTAAATTAAAGGTCAAAGCAATCTGTTTACAATAAATAATGAGAATAAGTGCTGCGTTACACTGTGTATTTTAAACATTGTAATAACACCAGATAATTTCTTGTCAATTATAATAACCCTCATTACTAGTCAATACTGTTTTTGTAGTAAATAGGGCCAAGGGCAGAACGAAATCCTGTACTGTCCTGTACCTTATACTTAGTGTAGCAGTTCACCTCGGGGTCAGGTACATGAGATCACCTTAAATGAAGATAAATCTAGCGTATGAATTAAAAAGTAGCAATAATGATATTCAGATGGGTTATAGTGGTGCTATCATCCGGACGGGCATCTACACAGACATGATTGGCTATGTCTGGGGGTGCTACTCATGTACCAGCAGCTTCTAATTTTTGGTGGTTCTTGCTTAAGCTGATGGTTTTGGGGGGTTTGGATGGGGTGGATCAGACCTTGAAAAAGACCACTGTTCCATATACTGTACTTTTGAATCTTCTAATGATGTTAAATGAACAGTCACTAGCCCCAGCAATTTGACTGCAGAAATTATAGAACAACTGACCTGATCGTTCTCTACAAAACATAACAACAAAACACCAACATTGCAAAAATATTTATTAACCTCCAACTCACTATAGAACAATCCATGCTATTCGTGTTGCCAAATCCACTCAGATTAATTTATTTTCCTCCTTGATTTCATCACATCAGCGCACAAACACTTTGATCACTCACTACTTGTTGACATGCATTTTTGGACGTGGTATCATTAAACTTCTCGTCACTTCTCACGTGTGTTTTTGTTTAAAAAACAGTATTCTAAATAGGTATTGGTATCGGTATCGGTATTGGGAAGTACAAAAATACATGTACTTGTACTCGTACTCGGTTGGGAAAAAATGGTATCGATGCATCCCTAGTTGTAACTGTACAGGTTACAATCTAGAACTGTATCTCGAACTTACAAGGCACATACAAATGATATGTGCTATCCGTATTTGGACCAGTCACCGCAGATACAAATAATATTTGATATCCATGTTTGGACCAGTCATGTGACAGGCTCAAGGAATTCACTGCTTGAGCTTGGAACTTGAATTACATCAAAAAGAGATAAAGTGACAAAGAGGAAGAAGTGAAAGCATACACAGGAACTACCTTTAGACAGGAAATAGAACAATCATTTGTAAGTGGATCAATGATCGATTACTTGAAAATGAATATTGCTTAACATCCGTCCCTATGGCTGAATGGATGTAAATCCCTGTCATCATGTTTCCTAATCTAATAAAAAACCTTCTCATGTTGAAGGCTGTTATAGCAGCAAAATCCATACGAATGTCCATGCTGTGACGTCTGAATGTCCACATATTTTTTACCACTAACATTCTGTAAAAGTGTTCAGATTCATGTCAAAACGTCAAATCTGGACTGGTGTGTGTGGGGACCAAATATAAACTATACAGCCAAAAGTATTTGGACACTTGACCATGAGCTTGTTGGACATCCCAAATATAAACTATACACCCAAAAGTATTTGGACACCTGACCATGAGCTTGTTGGACATCCCATTCAGTCGAAAGAGCATTTGAATAGCTGGTCAAATAAAGCCTTAATTCCTCAATTGACATTCTAGTTCATTCCAAAGCTGTTTGGTGGGGCTGAGGTCAGCTTGCTTTGTGCACATGGACCATTCATACTGAAACAGGAAAGGTCCTTCCCGAAACTGTTGCTGCGATGGATTGCTTCCCTGTCCAGGGTATCCCTACCTTGTGCTGATTGGGGACAGGTCAGGACTGCAGACAGGCCATTCCAATACCCGTACCCTCTTCTTCCACAGCCATGCCTTTGTAATGTGTGCAGCATGTGGTTTTGCATTGTCTTGTTGAAAAATGCTGGACGTCCTTGGAAAAGATGACGTCTTGAAGGCAGCACATGTTGCTCTAAGATCTCAATGTACTTTTCTGCATTAATGCTGCCATCACAGAAGTGTAAATGACCTTTGCCAAGGGCACTGACACTGCCCCATACCATGACAGACCCTGGCTTTTAGACTTGTTTCTGATAATAGTCTGGATGGTCCTCTTCGTCTTCGGTCCGGAGCACACGCCGTCCATTTTTTCCATTTTTTGCAATGCTGATTCATCTGAGCACAATACACTGTTTCCACTGTGTGATGGTCCATCCTAGATGCCTCCGAACCCAGAGAAGTCGACGCCGCCTCTGGACATGCTTCATTTTTGCACAGTAAAGTATTAAGTGGCATTATAAAACGGATAGTTCCGGTCCTAAAATCTGATTGGCTGAGCCGCGTTCGAAGCCGTTGTAAAATCCCCGATAAACGCACACCTATGACCACCTCACATCATTCCATATTAATACGCCACTGAATAGAAAAAATTTATGTTATTTTCGCCCTCATGTTGCCTAGCAACACTGTTAATCAAAGTATTTTTTATTGAAGAATGCTTTATTGTAAGTTTATACACAATAAATAAATTTATGAATTAAACATTGTTGTATTTATTATATTTTATGTTGACCGCCGTTTTATAAAAGCAATAAGCCACTCGAGACCGTGCGTTACTGCTATGATTTTAGCACGGGGAAAGAAGTTTTATCTTAAGATTTTATCTATTTTATTTTAAGATCACCGGCGATCAGCTTCAGTTTGCGCTCTTGGCCTTTATGCACCTAAATTCATCCTGATTCCATGAATTGTTTAATGATATTATGCACTGTAGAGGGAGAAATATACAAATCCCTTCCAATCTTTCATGACCTTGTACTTTAAAAAAAGCCGACCTCTTGCAACAACAAATTTTGTGGATCTGCTGGTTTTTTTTACTGCTGATCTCTTTGTGAGGTCTATCAGTATAGTAAAGACTATCTACAGCCCAAATGAACATGAAGTCAAAAACACATTTAAAACAATCATGATATCAACCACCTGATCACCAGGAATGAACTGGAACATTGATTATGAGCCAGGCCTTCAGGTCCAAAACCAGCACCTGACTTTACAAACTTTTTCTTTTAAATAAATGGGCACAAATTCCCACAGACACACTCCAAAATCTCTTGGAAAGCCTTTCAAAGGGAGTAGTGGTTGATACAGCTGTATTACAACAATACTGCTGACTATAGTTTAGATAGGAACAGGATGTTCGACAAAGGTCAAACGCCCGCATATTTTTGCCGTATAGTGTAAAACATCCCCACCCAGCACATACAGATATACAAATGTAGACACACCAAACTTCCAGCCTTGTTTAGTTCTAACTCTCGCACTCTGTCTTGCGTTCCCTTTCTCTCATCCCGCCCCCGCATTGCTCAACCCGCAGTCTGTTTTCGTTGCATTATTTTCTGCATTGTCACAACACGGTTAATATAGTTTTGCCAACATAATTACATACCAGGACAAATGAAGTGCCAAGTAATTAGCCAGCACAGGAGCTTGTACCCATCTTTTCTCTCCTTGCAGCTGAGGAACATCAAATTGTTTGGCCCCCAAAATAATATATATATACACTGATCAGCCATAACATTAAAACCACCTCCTTGTTTCTACACTCACTGTCCATTTTATCAGCTTCACTTACCATATAGAAGCACTTTGTAGTTCTACAATTACTGACTGTAGTCCATCTGTTTCTCTACATACCTTTTTAGCCTGCTTTCACCCTGTTCTTCAATGGTCAGGACCACCACAGAGCAAGTATTATTTAGGTGGTGGATCATTCTCAGGACTGCAGTGACACTGACATGGTGGTGGTGTGTTAGTGTGTGTTGTGCTGGTATGAGTGGATCAGACACAGCAGTGCTGCTGATGCACACTCATCTATTGCTGCTATTTGAGTTGGTCATCTTCTAGAGCTTCATCAGTGGTTACAGGACGCTGCCCACAGGGTGCTGTTGGCTGGATATTTTTGGTTGGTGGACTATTCTCAGTCCAGCAGTGACAGTGAGGTGTTTAAAAACTCCAGCAGCGCTGCTGTGTCTGATCCACTCATACCAGCACAACACACACTGCAGTGTCACTGCAGTGCTGAGAATGATCCACCACCCAAATAATACCTACTCTGTAGTGGTACTGTGGGGGTCCTGACCATTGAAGAACAGGGTGAAAGCAGGTTAAAAAAGTTTGTAGAGAAACAGATGGACTACAGTCAGTAATTGTAGAACTACAAAGTGCTTCTATATGATAAGTGGAGCTGATAAAATGGACAGTGAGTGTAGAAACAAGGAGGTAGTTTTAATGTTATGGCTGATTGGTGTACATATATTCTTTAATCTGCATCCTGCAGCAGCAGCTGTCCAAGTAATATGGGCGAGGTGTCTTTTTAACAGAGGTGAAACCAAGTTGAATTTTCTCATTCATCATTTCATAAAGAAGAAATATGCAAATATTTTTACAGCTGTTTGCTTGTGTGCTGGGACTTGTGGTTGGCATGCACACTCTGGATCCTCCTACTGATCCACCCAGTGCGGCCTCAGATGACATCATAGCAGAGGAAGAAGTTAGCATTCGATACTTTATGTACATGTTTAAAACACGTCGCAGAATGCCACACCCATAGCTAACAAGTGTGTAAATTCTCTATGAAATTTTTGGAATGCTTTTTTGTTTGGAATGCTGCTCTGTGGACAGATGTTACCATACTGATAGACCTAAACAATGATGTGCAATTTGTTATACTGAAAGAAAAACCCACAACCAATTCACACAAGCCTAATAATGTAATCAACACCTAATCTGTCTGTAAATTATATATAGTTATATATATATTTCAGGTGTTTCGGCCACACCCATTGCTAACAGGTATATAAAATCAATGATTGCATAATTGTGCCCTCGTGCACAAAGGGAGGTTGGTAAATGCATGGTTTGGCATGTGTGGTGTAGAGGAGCTAAGGAGCCTGCACACTGACCTGTACGGGGTCCTAAACTCAACCCCACTGGACATTTTTGGAAAAAAATGGAAAGTTAATAGCAAGCCTGCCAGACCTTCTTGTCTGACATCAGTACCTGACCTCATAAAGGCTCTTTTAACTGACTGGATACAAATTCCCACAGACACACATCAAAATCTTTAAAAACATAGCCTTCAAAAGAAAAGAAAAGCCTGTTGTATCTGCAAGGTGGTGGGTGGGTGGTCCCAATTTTAAATTAACGCCCATGGTTTTAGAACAGGATGTTCAACAAACTCATGGTCAGGTGTTTGTATACTTGGCCATAAAGTGTATTAAAATAATAATAATAATAAAATAGATTCTACATAGATGCATTTTACATCTTTCTATGCACGCTGCCTACTAAGGTGCCTTATTTTGAAGCTATAACCTGACTGAATAACGACGGAGCATTTGATGCTTCTTTAGAGGTGAAGGCAATCCCAGCATTCAGTGCGGCACAACTTTTCTCTCAAAAAAATACAAATATGGGGGAAGAATATGAAGCAACGAGTTGAGTTCTCTTCAAATGTAAATAAATTCCCATTGATTTTTAATTTGTTTAAAGGTGTCATTTACTTGCAAATTCGGGCTTGTCATTGACAGTTTAACTGATTTCGGAACACGGAGGGAGATGTCAGCTGGCATGCTAGCGGGTTGTGCCGCTTCAGCCCATTGGTTTGAATGGCCTGAGGCTAACTCTGTTAGCTTAGTAAGCGAAACTGCAAAGACATAATCGTCGTAATCGCTGTCTAAGTGGTGCGTCTAAATAACCTGCCTAATAAGTCAATGCATCATTAGAATCCTCTCTGTTTAGGCAGCTGCCTAAGTAGGCAGTAGGCAGCAAGGCAGCTCATTAGGTTTTCAGACAGATCCCATGACTAGTGTAATGCTTTTTCCCAAGAAACTCAGTATGATCAGGATTTTGATAAGGATCTTTGGTCAGATTGGTCAGATTCCAAGCATTACCTGGACACATAGGCACCATGTGACCATGAGCTACTAGTACATCTAATTCCAAGTTGGTCCCCCTTATATTTTTTCCATATGGTCTAGCACTCAAGCGGACGGCCCGGGTTTGACTCCTGGTATGGGAATTCTTCTAGGGACAGTGGTAGCCTAGTGAGTAGAGCTTTGGGCAATCAGTCGGAAAACTGTCAGTTCAAATCCAGGCTCTGCAACGCAGCCACTGTTGGGCCCTTGAGCATGGCCCTTGACCCTGTTTGTTCTAGGGGTGCCATACATTTTTATATGTATAAATGAAAAATCAAGACATTCTTCTTATTTTAAACATCACTACGTTTTCAGCTCTTAGCCGGATGTGTAGCCGCGGTAGGTAGCCGCTGGTCTGAGATTCACAAAGACACAAATAAATGCCAAATGTGCTGAGCACGTCTGCATTGTCAGCGGAACAAAAAGCGCTCTCCTCTCTCCTCCCCCTCTTGTCTTGTTTATCAGCATTAGGGAGGAGACAACCAACTGCTGTTACAGGTAACCAGCATGCACTGCATGAGTGCACCGACATGGCCAAAAATATACAGACACCTCTTGTAAAACGTTGACTTTAGATGTTTCAGCCTCAAATCAAGCATAACAAAGTCACATGACCACCCAATTGTAAGGTGTTAGGCATTACTTGTCATTACTGTTCATGTACTGCTCTCTTGGTGTATAACACATTACATACTGTAGATACACCAGCAAATTATCATTTTGTGACTGTCCTCTGATCATCTATGTCCTGCCATGGTGTCCTGTCCCGGGTCCATTCCAGGTGGCACAGGACCCACTGGAATCAGGATGAAGCAGTTATGGAAGATAAATACCCAAATGACTTAACACTGACAATGAAAACAAACCCAGCGCAATGAGATGGTGTTCTGTCCAGGGTGTGTTACGTGAAGCAGACCCACTGTGACCCTGACCAGGACAAAGCTATTAGAATGATTGATACCCCACCACCACTACTATTTTGGAAAGGCTTTTTTGAGTGATTTAGCAGAAGCTTTTATCCAAAGCGACTTACAGTTGTGACAGTATACAGTCTAAGCAATTGAGGGTTAAGGGTCTTGCTCAAGGGCCCAACAGTGGTAACCTGGCGGTGGTGGTGCTTGAACCAGCAACCTTCTGATTACTGGTCAAGTACCTTAACTGCTAGGCTACAGTTTCCCCCCAAAAATCAACATTTATTTAATCCCAGTGATGCTTGGTGTTGAGCATGTGAACATTTTTCTCCAACACACTTTCATTAAACCATGTCTTTATAGAGCAAAGTCATGCTGGAACAGGAAAAGACCTTCCCCAAACTGTTGCCACAGTTTTCTTATCCAACATTAAAAAACACTGAAAGATCTTGTGAGAAGCTTATGGTCAGGTGTCTACATACTTTTGGCTATATACTGCAATTATGATGAAAGTAACAAACTTTTCCCCCTTCAAGTCCAAATATCAGCAAAATACTCAGTGCGTATTTATTTCCTCGAATACTGAGGACAAGTGAGTGGTTGATGGTTGCGAGAGGAAAAAAACCAACAACAACAAATGAGTGGGCGCATAAATTCCTGCATCTCGTGTTGTTAAAGCTGTGTTTTGCTTCACTGCTCCCATTTGGTGGTCATTAACCCTCCTCCACAAGGCCAGCCTAAGAACTGGATCCAGCCAGAGCCCTGACCTCACACTTAACACTTCAGAGTAACAATTTTACACCAGCGTGCCACTTCTCTGATCTCATTATTATACTCCTACTGAGGATTTCCACAGTCCATTCACGCGCTACCAAAACCTCATCTGCAACAGTGGTTTATAGAGTGTAAAAGCATGTTATTTTTTCTCCGGGATCGTTTACAGTCAGATCTGGTCGCACTGGAGACCATGGTGTAGATCAGCCCCGGTTCTGGACTGCTTTGCTTGGGGGGGCAGTAAAACCTAATGAGGGGGCATGTTGATAGTCATGTTTTTAAAGCCAGAAATATATTCAAGGCTTGATTTGTGCATGAATGATGACAGCCAAGCTATTGATACTGGCTTAAAGTGATGTATGAGGTAAAGAAATAAAAATGCATGTTTTCGAACTTAAACTTAAAACCCAATGATTAAAAAATACATGTTGATTATGTAAATGGAGAAAAAAGATTATCTAATTGTATTTCATTTTAATACGCCCCCTTAATTAAATTGCCATTACTAATAGAACAACTCTATTTCTTGAAAGGCTTTAATACAAATTTAAGTCAAAGCTGACAAATGTACCTACACACAGACTGAGAATATTCAAACGTGGAAATAGGAATGAGTGAGAATATTTATATTATTGGGAAATTAAAATATAAAGAAAACAAAAGAATACTAATTCTGTAAAAAAAAAAAGTGTTTACCAGTATACCTGCCTCTCGCTCACACTAACAGAACATATACTGCCGAACTGAACTGTTTGGGGCAGTCTGCCGATTTTTATATGACTCAAAGAGCCAATCAGGAATAAGCAAGGAAATATCTTCACACTGTAAAACAAAATGCATTTTTGTGATTGGTTCAGAGATAATTTTAAAAATAGCCGTTGCTTGCATTGTGCTTGGGGGGGCAAATACACAATTTGGGGGGGCAATGCCCCCCTCAGCCCCCCCCTAGCGCCGGCCCTGGTGTAGATAATTGTGGATAAAATGGATACATAAAATCTTTGTAGTTAACTTGCTCTCCACCATCAGACACAATGGGTCTGTTTGAAAACCTAGTGAGCTGACTTGCTGCCTACTGCATACCTGGGCAGCTGCCTAGGTAGAGAGAATTCTAATAAGACATCTAGTAAGGGAGATTATTTAGACACTAGTTAGACAGCGAGGGCAGCACGGTGGCTCGGTGGGTAGCACTGTTGTCTCACAGCAAGAAAGTCCTGTGTTCGATCCCCAGGTGGGGCGGTCCGGGTCCTTTCTGTGTGGAGTTTGCGTGTTCTCCCCGTGTCCGCATGGGTTTCCTTCGGATGCTCCGATTTCCTCCCACAATCCAAAGACATGCAAGTAAATTAAAGATACTAAATTGTCCAAGACTGTGTTTAATATAAACTTGTGAACTGATGAATCTTGTGTAATGAGTAACTACCGTTTCCTGTCATGAATGTAACCAAAGTGTAAAACATGACATTAAATCCTAATAAACAAACAAACAAACTTAGACAGCGATTACGTCATCGCAGTTGTCACTCACTAAGCTAACACTGTTAGCCTCAGGCCATTTAAACCAATGGGCTGAGGCGGCACAACCCGCTAGCAAACCCGAATTTGCAAATAAATGACACTTGTATTCCTGTATACAAATTAAAAATAAACGAGAATTTATTTACATTTGAAAAGAACTCTGTTAGTTGCTCCGCATTCGTCTGCCATATTTGTAATCTTTAGTGAAAAAAGTTGTACCGCACTGAATGCTGGGATTGCCTTCACCGCTAAGGAAGCATCGGATGCTCCCTCGTTATTCGGTTAGATTATCGCTTCGAAATAAGGTACCTTAGTAGGCTCCATTTTAGGCATCTATGTAGAGAGCTCACTAGATTTGCGGACAGACCCACTGGCCTTGTCTGATAACGGAAAGGCAAGATTGGACTCACCCGCTGTCATGAGCGGCAAAAGAATATGTAAAGAGGCGTAATGACAGCTGTAGCCTAGTGGTTAAGGTATTGGTTTAGTAATCAGAAGGTTGCCGGTTCAAGCCTCACCACTGCTAGGTTGCCACTGTTGGGCCCTTAAACAAGGCCCTTAAGCTTCAAGTGTATACTGTCACAGTACTGTAAGTCACTTTGGTTAAAAGCATCTGCTAAACACCAAAAATGTGTGCTTCTGTTTGTGCTTGCTGTTAGCCCTTTTTAACCAAAATAACTCTGGATCTTGAACTTGTCTGGTTCTGGTTTCTTATAACCTTGGTACTATTCAGAAAACCGGTTGATATTTGCACCAGTTTTTTTACTGGAACCAGGAATGCACTATCAGCGAAGGGTGCTGAACAATGCACAGCAGGGGTCAACAGTAATAACAAGCTGGCACATAGATTACATGCTACGATCTTTTAATATTGTTACAGATTTAAAAAGATCAGCTATTGGTGATAAGAAGACGTTGTTTTTCCTCAACATCGTGACACGTCCACAGTTGTCGTCATGGTCTGTGCTGAAAAACCTACTATACTTAAATGGTAAAATGGCTAAATATAAGTATAAAATTATACTTAAATGGCTAAATGGTTCAACATTAGGTTTGCGAACTGGAACGGAACACATTCCATGTTGGTTGAAAAGGTCTATGTGAGAATCTGCCACAGTTGACTATTGTATAAATGCAGCGTTGACTTCAAATATGTCAGAAGAGACAGTTGCTAGCCTGAGACCCTTCACAGCCACTGTCGGCATCATGCAACTGGCAAAGATACACTAAATACGGGGTAATCAAAAAATTGGCAAAACTCCCACCTACAACAACAAAAAATAGATGGATGAACTATAACCCCTAAGTACAACTATCATTTACATTCTGGTACTATAGGAAATGTTTTTGGGTTTTCTGAACACATGGATTAATCTATTAGGTCACAAAAATACATCCAGCCTACCTTATTATAGGCATCACCAAACTTCTGATTGATTACTAAGTAACTGTTGTTCCTGCTGCTTTCCAACTGTCCTGCAGCTTTATATTTTTTCTAAGCCACTGCTGGCTCTCTTTTACCTTCTTTGTTATTAATCTGAGAGCAGGCTGTTAAATTTAGTGTGGTGCACCCGTCTGCTGATGATTTATGGTTCCATGAACTTTCCACTTGCAGATTATGAAAGAGGTTGAACTGACAGAGATGTTTAAGGTGTTTGCTATGGCATTACAGCTTTTTTTAAATTGTTGTTGATTATTATATTGTTTCTAAAAAGAACCTTTATCCATCTAATAAAAAAGAAATCCCAATAAATGACCAAAAGGCAGCTCCTGGGAGGGACATAATTTGCGTAATCTATCGGTATGTGCCAGCAGCAACAACCTATGGATAGATATGTGGGGAGTTCCCCCATGGGCAAGCCATGCTGGCTGAAAGATTGCAACATTTTGGTCCGGGCCAGCGGGGCTGGACGTCAGACAGGAAAAGGTTAAATGCAGCAGATATGATCAGCTTAAAGACCTGAGTGACACTGATAAGGGTCAAAACGTTTTGGCCAGACAAGTGAGTGGAAGTATCTCTGAAACAGCAAGAGGTGCTCAGGGGCAGCCGTAGTGAGTTCGAACAACAATGGTCTGAATAGGGACAAGCCTCAAATCGCCAGTAGTTTGTTGATGCCAGTGGACATGAAGGCTACCATGGTTTACATATTCAAACGTTTTAACACTGGTGATGCAGTGAACGTGTCACAACACACAGCATTGAACACTTCTGTTATCCAGCGTGACTTACAGTTGAGGGTTAAGAGCCAACAGTGGCAACCTGGCAGTGGTGGGGTTGCACCAGTGACCTTTCGGATATTAGTCCAGTACCTTAACCACTAGGCTACAACTGCTACAACTTCTGTTTATGTGGCCTGAAGGGTGCGGTAAAACGTCATCAAAGTGTGAATATGAGACAAACATGCATTTGTGTGGAAAAACTGTCAAATTCACTCTGAAAGTGTCCACATGTATCTGTGTTTAGCTGTAGTTTCCTTACTGTTGAAAAGAAGGTTTCTGGTCCAAGTAGTCCTGTTTTCTCCAAGCTGGGTGTTCATTGCTATGTTCATTGTTTACCTGCAGAAAAGATGGCACGGGACTCCTTCAGATGTCTTGTGGTGTCCATCAGTTTGTGGTGTTTT
The DNA here is from genome assembly GCF_030014385.1 of Trichomycterus rosablanca. Taxonomy (NCBI): domain Eukaryota; kingdom Metazoa; phylum Chordata; class Actinopteri; order Siluriformes; family Trichomycteridae; genus Trichomycterus; species Trichomycterus rosablanca. Next base: position 6,538,539 of record NC_085989.1, read on the forward strand.
GGCTTTTCTGTGTGTATGCATGTGCATTTTTGGACATTTAGCAGACGCTTTTATTCAACGTGACTTACTGACATTGGGCCCAAGGGTGGCAATCTGACAGTGGTGGGGCTTCAACCAGCAACCTTTTGATTACTATTCTAGTACCTTAACCTCTAGGCTACAACTTTTTGTATATGTAGTTGCAGGCCAGTGCCCATACCACTGCCCACCACCAAAACACCTACAACAAGAATACAGGCATTGGAACTGGACATTGGAGCAATGGAAGGTTGACTGGTCCATGTGCATTGTTTACCTGCAGAAAAGATGGCACGAGACTCCTTCAGATATCTTGTGGAGCCCATCTGTTTGTGGTGTTTCAGCTTATCTGCATGTATACAAAGGTAAAACTCAAAAGACATCATGTGTGTACACCTGAAGTGGACATCTGCCCTGGAAGTACATCAACCAACCAAAAACAATAGCGACTGAATACTCGTTTCCCCCACTGTGTTATTCCCAGCTCATGTAACTCTTTGTCCTCGTGCAAGATCAGATTTTACTTTTTGTTCCTAAGCAAGCTTCACCCAGGCCTCACACTGCAGGATCCCATTAGCTATTCATAGCGCTCTAGGAATGTGGTTTCCCCACCCCGTCGTTTGTTTGCGCTCTCTTTAGCTCTTTCTCTCTCTCTCTTGGCTAGCTGCTGTAAGTGGGGGTGGGTTGTAAACTGCCATTCCGCTGACACGATCATCGCGGCCTCTCGACATGCCGATCGAAACACGCTGATCCTTAATGATATGTTTGTTTAGCTCCATTCGGGTTTGAGCGTTTAGACAGCTAATTGCAACTGTGTTGAAGCTAAGATGTTTGAGAACACGGTGAACTTTTGTACTTGGTTGAGGCTTAAACGGAGGTGTGACACCTGAAAAGTAATCCTTGTTGGTGTATTTTTTCTATTCAAGTTACAGTATGTCACAGTTTGTTTTTTTACGTCAGTACAGGACAACCAGTTCCAGAAAAACCACTGTACCAATCACATTACACCATCCAGTAACTGGAATGTCCAGTAGATATACACTGATCAGCCATACCAGCACAACACACACTAACACACCACCACCATTACATTTACATTTACATTTCCAGCATTTAGCAGACGCTTTTATCCAAAGCGACTTACACACTGAGCGGAACACAATGAGCAATTGAGGGTTAAGGGCCTTGCTCAGGGACCCAACAGTGGCAACTTGGTGGTGGCGGGGCTTGAACCGGCAACCTTCTGTTTACTAGTCCAGTACCTTAACCACTGAGCTATCACACCATGTCAGTGTCACTGCAGTGCTGAGAATGATCCACCACCTAAATAATACCTGCTCTGTAGTGGTCCTGTGGGGGTCCTGACCATTGAAGAACAGCATGAAGGGAGGCTAACAAAGCATGCAGAGAAACAGATGGACTACAGTCAGTAATTGTAGAACTACAAAGTGCTTCTATATGGTAAGTGGTCAGTTTAGAAGATGAGTGTCTGGCAGTGAGATATTCTGCTAGCACACCAGCGCTGAGATTCTGAACACCCTGGTTTGAATCTCAGCTCTGCTACTGGTTGGTTGGGTGCCATCTAGCGAGCCATCTAGCGGGCACAGTTGGTGGGGACCAAGTAGGTGGGGTCTTCAGATGTTCTACCCCATTAATGTCTGGGCACCCAAGTCTGAGTTGCCGTGCACTCTGGAAGACGTTATCTTCTATGATGGTCATGTATTTGGCCGCATTAATCTGTCCCTCAATTCCTACCAGTCTCCCCCAGCATCCTCACAGCATGTTGCTGCCTCCACCATAATGCACCGTAATGATGGTATTACCAAGGTGACGTAGTGGCTGTTTTTAACAGATCAGAACAGAACAGAACAGATCAGAACAAACTCAAACTCATCAACCCAAAATGACCACAAAGGAGTGATATATGGAGATGGCACTCTGTATGACACATTATTTTACAGTGTCTTTTACAATGACAGTTACATTTTCACCTCCTTGACCAAACTCTTTGTTGCCCCGATGCCTAAAATTAAGGAGGTCCATGGTTGTGCCAAGTAATACTGAATACTATTGTGAGTAAGAAATTTAAGTTTTAGATTTTTAATACATTTTTGAAAAACAAAAACATTTTCACTTGTTATTATGGTAAAATGGCAATTATATCAATTCAAAATCAAATCTAGAACGCAGTAACATGCCCAAACAGCGGAGTCATTATTATTGTTATTATTGTTATTATGTATCAAGCAAACCTGATTACCTTTTAAACACACTACACAAACAATAAAAGCAGAAAAAAAATTAAATCAATTAAATTAATAAAAAAACAATAATTGTTTTACATTTGCAAGACTTCTTAGCTCAGCTGGTTCTTTAAAAAAATAACCAAATTAAATAATTACATGTTGTATCTCTATTTATTATAACTAATCAATTTTGACCGAATTCTGAACGTCATTTAAAATGAATACAAAATAATGTCCCTCATATTTTCTTTACCAGTTTATAATTTAAGCATTTCAGCACAGGCAGAAATGTAAACAAACAAGCTGTTGCAGCAGTTAAAAGCACTCAGTTACACAATACAGTCACCCAATACATATTTATACAAGTATACAGTATTGCTCTCAGGTTTACAGTGAAGACCCACTCTAAATCTGGGGGTGATGGGTTGAATTTGAATAATTCTATAACTGCTGCAGATTTAAAAGAGTACATGATTTTTTCTTTCTGAAAATAGTTGATATCTTTCATATCTTACCGTTACAATAGCTGGTTGGTGAAGGCTGTAGCGTTACACTCCAATTCATAACATTTTGGAGTGCATCTCCTGGGGAATTTGGGATTTTACTATAGCTTTAGCTTTGCTATGACTTTATAGCTTTGCTTTGTGCCCAGAAGAACAGAAAAGAACAGAAACAGAAAAGAATCTGTTGCCACAACATTGAAAAAACTTTTATTTATTTATTATTTTTGATCATTTTTATACCTGTTACCAATGAGAGCGGCTGAAACACCTTCACTTAATACTAAGATGAAAGGTGTCCACATGCTTTCGACCATATAGTGTACACTGTGTGAATTTTTAAAACATTATTATTTATAGGACTTGGCATTTTTTCATTGCACAAACAGCCATTTACAAAAAAAATCAGATTTAAATTATCATTTTTAAAAACTTCAATTAATTTTATAAAAACGTTTAAAAATAACTTTATGCCCCTACCCCCCATTTAAATAACCCCACATTGCGGCCGAAAGCATTTCACTTTGCCTTTATACCTGCCGCTCACAAATGAAAACATGGAAGACTCCCTTGCTAAATCTTCAGTATGTAATAATACAGTTGCAGGGGAAACGTGATTTAATCTAATGCTGTAATTCCCCCTGTAACCACCAGGGTTAAAAATGTTTTGCTTTGTGCACCTTTAATGACAAAATCATTAAAACAGGTGTTTGAAAAGACTCAGGGCAGGTGTTGTGATTTTTTTTTTATTGACACTGAATACTAAAGGTCAGTCATATCATTAAATCATTTTTGAAGTTAGTAACGTTGTGGCCGGAAGCATTTCACTCCACCTTTATACTTACAGCTTACAAATAAAAACATAGAGGACTCTCTTGCTAAATCTTCAGTATATAATAATACAGTTGCAGGGGCAACATGATCTGATCTAATGCTGTAATTCCCCCTGTAACCACTAGGGTTCCAAAATATTGCCCGATGCACCTTTAATGACAAAATCATTAAAACAGGTGTTTGAAAAGACTCAGCTCAGGTGTTGTGATTTTTTTTTATTGACACTGAATACTAAAGGTCAGTCATATCATTAAATCATTTCTCAAGTTAGTAACGTTGTGGCCAGAAGCATTTCACTCCACCTTAATATGTGCTGCTCACAAATGAAAACATGAAGACTCCCATACTAAATCTTCAGCATATAATAATACAACAGTTGCAGGGAAGACATTATATGATCTAATGCTGTAACCATTATGCACCTTCAATGACCAAATCATTAAAACAGACGTTTGGTCAGGTGTTGTGATTTTTTGACACTGAATACTAAAGGTCAATCACATCTTAAAATCATTTTTGAAGTTAGTAGCGTTGCGGCCGAAAGCATTTCACCCCACCTTGATACTTAGTGCTCACAAATGAAAACATAAAAGACTCCCGTACTAAATCTTCAGCATATTAATATACAACAGTTGCAGAGGAGACATGATATGATCAGATGCTGTAATTCCTCCTGTAACCACCAGGGTTAAAAAATTGCTTTATACACCTTTAATGACTAAATCATCAGGTCAGGTGTTGGGATTTTTTAAACTTGACAATGAATACTAAAGGTTAATAAAGTTCAATCACGTCATAATCACATCTGTTTGCTTGATGTGTTTTGCTGATGGTGAATTAGTTTCAGCCTCTATCCTACACCCTTGTCTAATTATATGACTCGAATTATATAAACTGAGGGGGCTGAATACTTTTTTAGGACAGAAAGAGTAGAAAGAGAAAGTATAAGTCACAGACGTCTAGAGTGAGAGACAGAAGCAAGCAGGAAGTGTAAGAGTGAAAGACAGTGTGTGATAGAGAGACAGATTGTATTTCTAGGTACACTGGGTACACAGTGCAAAGTCTTTCTGCTCTCTCTCTCTCTCTAGCTCTCTTTCTCTCTCTCACTCGCTCTCTCTCTTTGATGGAAAGATAGCAGAGAGAGTGTCACAAGAGAGGACGAGTTCAGGAAGGGAGGGGGTGGTGAAGAAGTACCTCGCCCTCAATAGAGGGGGTAGGACGGTGTGATTGAGGATTTCTGGAGGATTTCAACAGGATAAAAGGAGCTAATGAGAACAGTAAAGAAATCAGATGGACCCCCAGCAGAGAGGACGGAACCGTGGCTCTATCCGTACTTCACGTCTAGTGCTTATTACTGATTAATGGGAAATTAAGGGAAAACACCAGAACAGCTTTAACGTGAGGGAGGTCCATTCTTTTAAAATGATACACTGTATGGCCAAAATAATATACACTGATCAGCCATAACATTAAAACCACCTCCTTGTTTCTACACTCACTGTCCATTTTATCAGCTCCACTTACCATATAGAAGCACTTTGTAGTTCTACAAATACTGACTGTAGTCCATCTGTTTCTCTGCATGCTTTGTTAGCCCCATTTCATGCTGTGGAAATAGATGGACTACAGTCAGTAATTGTAGAACTACAAAGTGTTTCTATATGGTAAGTGGAGCTGATAAAATGGACAGTGAGTGTAGAAACAAGGAGGTGGTTTTAATGTTATGGCTGATCGATGTACATTATTTGGCCAAAAGTATTTGGACACCTGACCATGAGCTTGTTGGGCGTCCCATTTAAAAAATAAATGGTATTAAAATAGAGTATGTGATTTTTTTTCAGCTATGACAGCCAAGATTTTGAAGTATGTCTGTGGGGATTTCTGCCCATTCAGTCAAAAGAGTTTTAGTATTGTTGGGCACTGATGTTTGTCAAGAAAGCCCAATTCCAGTTCATTTTAAAGCTGTTCAGTGGAGCTGAGGTCAGGGCTCTGTGCAGGCCACTGGATTTCCTTTATATAACTGATTTATTACACCTGTTAGCATTTGTTCGGGCTGAAACACATGAATTCAATAATTACAAGGGGTGTCCCAATACTTTTGTCCTGGCCTTTTTTTTGTTCCAGCATGCTGTACCCTGTGCACAATGCACAGTCAATAAAGACATGGTTTAACAAGACTGGTGTGATGGAACTTCAGTGGCCTGCGCAGAGCCCTGACCTCAAACCCATTGATCACATGTGGGATTAATTGGAACGTCGATTGCAAGCCAGACCTCCTTGTTCAACACTGGTTCCTGACCTCACAAATACTCATTGACTGAATGGGTCGATTCTACCTCCCCCAGTAACTTCAGGGTCCTTTGGAAAGTGTAAATGCAGTTATAGTTGCGAATAGGGAATGGGGGTAACTTCATACAATGCACATGGTTTTAGAATGTGATGTCCAATGTGCTTATAGACAGGTGTCCACATAATTCTGGTGATGTTGCATATACACTCATCAAGCACTTTATGGGGTATTTATAGTTTTTAAAAGATGCTTTTTATCCAGAGTTACTCAAGGAATTGAGGTTTGAGGGCCTTGCTCAGGGGCCCAACACTGGCAACTTGATGATAGTGAGGACTAAACCAGCAATCTTCTGATTACTAGTCCAGTACTTTAACCACTGAGCTTCCACTGCCCTTATTATAATATGTAATTGCATTAGGTGTCAATTACTGACCGTAGGCTGTCCGTTGTTCTGTACCAAATAAACCCCCTCAATCAAATGGGAACTTCATAGCACCCTGATTGACCAGATAATGTTTAGGTGGTGAGCCATTCTCATAACTGCAAAGACACTTACATGGTAATACCATGGTAGTGTGTGTTGTTTTCGCCTGCTTTCACCCTGTTCTTCAATGGCCAGGAGCCCCACAGGCCCACCACAGAGCAGGTATTATTTAGGTGGTGGATCATTCTTAGCACTGCAGTGACACTGACATGGTGGTGGTGTGTTAGTGTGTGTTGTGCTGGTATGAGTGGATCCGACACAGCAGCGCTGCTGGAGTTTTTAAATACCGTGTCCACTCACTGTCCACTCTATTAGACACTCCTACCTAGTTGGTTCACCTTGTAGATGTAAAGTCAGAGACGATCGATCATCTATTGCTGCTGTTTGAGTTGGTCATCTTCTAGACCTTCATCAGTGGTCACAAGACGCTGCGCACGGGGCGCTGTTGGCTGGATATTTTTGGTTGGTGGACTATTGTCAGTCCAGCAGTTACAGTGAGGTGTTTAAAAACTCCATCAGTGCTGCTGTGTCTGATTCACTCATACCAGCACAACACACACTAACACACCACCACCATGTCAGTGTCACTGCAGTGCTGGGAATAATCCATCACCTAAATAATACCTGCTCTGTAGTGGTCCTGTGGGGGTCCTGACCATTGAAGAACAGCATGAAAGGGGGCTAACAAAGCATGCAGAAAAACAGATGGACTACAGTCAGTAATTGTAGAACAACAAAGTGCTCCTATATGGTAAGTGGAGCTGATTAAATGAACAGTGAGTGTAGAAACAAGGAGGTGGTTTTAATGTTATGGCTGATCGGTGTATAGCGTACACTCATGCAGGCACACACTCAGAGCCTCAGCACACCTGCTGTGTTTGGGATTCTTTCTATGCCACCCCACCCCCCCACCCCCAAGACCTGCCCCGAATACTACTGCTGACGGGAGAAAGAAAGAGCCGTTAGACCACTACTTCTCTCTCTCGGTTTCTTTCTCTTTTTCTTTTCATCTCTCACACACAGGAACCCATCCCCCACCCCTTATGGTGCAACATACCAGGCAACCTGAGATGTTCGTCCTCAGCCCGGTCTCCTCCAAATCTGCCAAGGCAAGCGCTTCTTGTTAGAAAAAAAGAGGAAGGAGCTTAAATATGTCACTTTTTTACTCAGTTTTTCCTGCATCTTTTTTTTTTCTTTCAGCAGCTGCTCAGGCTTCTAGCTTGGATTTTCTACGTTACACTGATACCAAGTGCGGGAAAAAATATATTATACAATAATATAATAATTGCATATCTGTCACAGACCAGATCGTTCAAATGACACCGTATAGAAGGAATGTCCATGTTGGTTTCCTTTAGGTAGTCCAGTTTTCACCCACCTCTCTCTAAAACATGCAGCCAGGGAGGTTTGGGTGCTCCTAATTTAAATAAGTAATCGGAAAAGTGGGTGCACTGTGATCAATTCATCATTCATCAGTGTCCTGTCCAGTGTGTATTACATTCTAGCACTTAGTGTTTCCAATTGCTGAAACCACTGCAACCCTGACCAGGACTGAGTAGCTGGTGCAAATAAATAACTAAATACAATTCCTGTATGAAGCTGCTTAAACAAAGACGACACCGTCCCCAGTCAAGCAAGCTTCACATCACAAACTTACAGACTTTTAGGCTAAATGGAAGCCTCTGTCATTTAAGCCTTTAAGCCCATATAACTATAAAGCTTGCTCGACTGTGGGCAGTGCCAATCATTTTCCAGCAGCCTTTTATTAATGGCAGATGTGTTTTTCAGGGCTCTTGAATTACATCTGATCATCCAAATTACTTTAGAGCATAACAATTTATTTCTTGACCGCAGCAAAGTGACCACTGGTCCACATACTGGTTACTAGATAAGCCAAAACATTTGGGCCACCAGCTGAATCTACTGTCAAAACAGCTGCATCCTGAAGAATCATGTGGTATCTGGTACCAGAATCACGTCCTTCTGTGCACTATGATGTAGATCATCCCTTAGTGGGTCCTGGTGCCATTGCTTTAGCAGGTAAACAATGCTCATGTGTCCAGCTGTCCACATGAACTTGGAGAAAGCATGCCTGCATACCCATTGTAGGTACATTTAATAGCAAACAGGAGTTAGCATGGGCACCTTGACTTCCCTGCGACCATGCAGCCCCATAAACAGAAAGGTTTGATGATTGGTTATCTGGCATTTAACATTTAATATATACTGTATATATATATGCATACATACACTCACACAAACATACACACATACACTGACACATACAAATACATACGTACACTAACATCTTTGCACAATATTGCATTACTCTTTAATATCTGCTGCTATATAAACCATGCACTGCTAACTGTATATCAGAATATGTTTATTACCTCACTGTCATTTACTCAGTACCATGTACTGGCCAAGACTACTTGTCTTTGGTCCCGTCCCTCTTAATTTCTTTAGATTAGAAATGTCTTTTACTTTCATATGTATTGTACTGTTTTTATCTGTACTGTGTAAATTGTATTGTTTTGCACTTGTGTTCTGTGTCCTGGAGGAACGTTATTTAATTTCAATATGTACTTTTATACAGCTTAAATAATGACAATAAAGTCTTTATTAAACTCTTAAGCAATTAAAATAACATCAGTTGGGAAGTGTTTTACAGTTCTGGACAAAATCCTAATATTCAAATCAATATTCTGTGAACAAGACCTCAGATATCAAGTCTTAACAGAATATTGTGAGCGTTGGAGCATTGCCACAAGCAATATCAGATGACTCCTACTACTAAATCAACCAACCAACCCCACTCTCATCCCCCACCATCTGGAACAGGGCTCCGGAACATCCAGGCTGTAACTGCCTGACTCTGCAACAACTTGTTCCCTGAGGGGGAACGACTCCTCAGCACCATGCTGCCCTCCAAACGCTCACCTTAACTAAACAAACCAGATCTAACAGCCCACCCCTCACCCACAGCTTTTTCACACAGTATCACCTTACAAACATTAATACAAAAAGATGTCAACGTTCTAACTAGGAATAAAGTCTAATGCTTATTTTTTGACTGGCACAGCCCATTGTTTTTCTAACATCCACAGGTCACACTGATGAAGGAGAGCTCTATAAATATCAATGCTGTTTTCTCCCGGGCCCACAACGGCCCTGGGAGGGCGGTCAGAACGTCAGCTTTCTGTGAGGTGCTATTGCAGCTTTGCTCCTCACTGCTTCACTTTTACAGGAGCAGAAATAGGCAGCAGCACAGCCCGGGTTAATATATTAAAAACATTGGTGATTGTCCAGCTGGATAAGGGCCCATGTTTTTTGATCAGAGATAATGAGATGGACTCAGTAATACCCGCTGGATATGGACTCTGGCTCATGTTTATTTGCAGGGGTTACGTTAAGTTTGTCACGTTCGTCGTTGGATTAAAGCAGCGTGCCAGTCGTGCGCCAGGGAACTCTGGGAAAGAGTACAACAAGCTTTGCACGTATTATTAAGGTTCAATTTTGGGTTCTTTCCAGAATTGGCATTGTGACAGACTTCGTACAGATTCTAGATGAACGCACTGAACAGTAGGGCTTTGTGTGTAACATTAATTTAATTGCCAAATTAATTAGTCTAAAATTTTGTTTGTACTTGTTTGCAATTAAGTACTATTACAGACATAAAACTTCAGCTATGGTAGCCTAGTGGGTAGAGCTTTGGGCTATCAACTGGAAGATTGGCAGTTCAAATCCAGGCTCTGCTATGCAGCCACTGTTGGGTCCTTGAGCAAGGCCCTTAACCCTATCTGCTCCAGGGGCGCCGTAAGTTGGCTGACCCTGCGCTCTGACCCCAGCTTCCAAACAAGCTGGGATATGCGAAGAAAGAATTTCATTGTACTGTACACCTGTATATGTATATATGACAAATAAAGTATATCTCCTTCTTCTTCTTCTTAGCAGCTGCCTTGCGCTCAATCGCCATAGGTGGGCCAGGACAGAAAGGAGCTTATTTTATAAGCTACACCTACAAAAATATCAAAATTTGCATTTACAAAATTAACAATAACAATAATGACAATAACACAATAACAATAACACACAAAAATAGACTTTCTGTCAGTAACAAGCTGGAGGAAAATTGCACATTACCTTTTGTAAACATTGTAAAATTGCCCAAAAATTGTACATTACCCTTTGTAATTTAAATTGCACATTACCCTTTACTATGTGTTGCTCTGTACACTTTGTAACCCCTATATTGCATTTATCAGATGAAAGGGATCCCAATAGGACCCTGGCAAACTAGATATTATTTGGATGGTGGACCATCCTCGACATAGCAGTAATATTGACATAGTAATATCATGATTTGGTGTGTAGCACATGAGTGGGGCGGCATGGTGGCTTGGTGGGTAGCACTGTTGCCTCTCAGCAAGAAGGTCCTGGGTTTGATTCCCTGGGTTGGAGTGATCTGTGTCCGTTCTGTGTGGAGTTTTTATGTTCTCCCCATGTCTGTGTAGGTTTTCTACCACAGTCCAAAACATGCAAGTGAGGTGAACTGAAGATATACAATTGTCTGTGTCTGCTGATTAAAGACTAAAGAAAGATTAACATACTGTTTATGAAAGAAGAAAATAGCTCTAGGCTCTAACTGTACACCTAAAAAGAGTGCTAACAGGGTGTGTGTGTTCCTAATAAAGAGGCCAGTAAGCTTAAACAGTATTGAACAATCCCAACAACACTGCTGCACCCGATACACTCATACCAGAAAAACACACTACCATGTTATTACCATGTACATGTCATTGCAGTGCTGAGATTAGTCCACCATTCAAACATTGTCAGGTCATATGAAGTAGCCTTTGAGTTAATACTGACATAGGGTACAGAGCAACAGACAGGCTACAGTCAGTAATTGCATACACACAATTATCTGGACTAGACTGAAAACCAGAAGGTTGCTGATTCAAGCCCAAGTTCAAGGCACCAAGTTGTCACTTTTGGACCATAAGCAAGGTACCAGCCAAACATAATCTGGTTACTGGGGGAGCTAAGGGTGTCAAGCTGTATGGTAGGTATAGAGTATAAAATAATCAATGCATGTATGTTTAGAGAGAATACAAACATTTTCTTACATGTAATGAGTTGTGATAGTAGGACATCATTATTCACACGCACATTTACATTTACAGCGTGGAAACTGTGTTTTTTATAGGCGTCTATAGTTTTTGTGATTGCGGGACTGTTTAAAATGGATAGTTCGAGCTTTAGCAGTGATACCAGCAAACACTATTAACTGTGTCTAAGGGAGGGACGGTCAGATAGGGTATCTCCTCATTGCTGCTCCAACAGCAACTCCTGTCTGGACAAAGGTGATGGCCAGAGCGACTGTAGAATAGCCAGGTCCACCATACATGCCTAGGCTTGTAGGCAGGGTTTAGTCATCTTAGCCAGCGAGGGTATGATGCAGCCAGCAGAGGTGCACAGACACAACTGTCAGTGTCTGAGGGAAAACACATGGGGCATAGTGTGACTTGGTGAGAATCCACTGCTGTCTGGTGTAAAGAAGCAACCAGTAACAAGTATCTTAAGGGTGTTGGTGCTAGTCTGTGAACTTTGTCGACCAGCATGGGGGTGGTGCAGGCAGCAGAGAAATTGTAATAGGGAAATTGGGACTTTATTGGGACAAAGGGCAAATCTTTCAAAACAGGGTGCCAAAAATGTACTATTTAACTGTGTCTTCTCCTGAACCGATGTCTTTCTATTAGCCAGGTTTGCATCTGTTAGCATCAGTATCTAATATCTAGTCTGAATGCATTGCAGTCTGCTTTGACCGTCAGTAAATCTAGGCCAGTTCAGACATCACTTGTCCAAGATCTGTTCTGTGCACAATATCGACTGGGAAAACAACACGGTCTGACATGTTTGCAGTATGAGCAGGATTGCATTTCTGATCGACACCTGTTCAAACCGAGCACGTGAATTCCGCACCACGTTAAGAGCTCTTAAACCAGGCTGATCAGAAATGATGAATAATAAACTTCATCCGACCGGGCATGAAGCTGCAACACGGGCGGAAGACGACGAGGTTGAACGTTCGTCTCTCTCTCTCTTTCTCGCTGAGTCACCCTGATCACGCCGCTGCTAAGGAACAGCCGGCTCCACTACAGCGTCTCCATGGCGACCCCGGGGGGAAGGTCACAAGCTGTACGGTTAGGAATGTTTAAAGGCTCGAGGAGGACTGAGAAATGGAGCAGCACTTCATCTTCTGCCCTTTGTCCTATTTTACTGTTTCTGCTTTAGCACTTATTCGATTTGTCCTCAGATCCTCAGCGCTGTTCACAATGGCTTTATTATTGCTCAAGTGTTCACTTGGATTAACAAGTAGTGTGTTTAATAAAATGCCTTTTCATTTTCTCTACCATACGTAAACATAATAAGCCAAAAGCTCTGAATATATGAAGCTGGATAATGCTAAATAACAGATACTTAAATAAAGATCTGAACTAGTGAAGAGGAATGAGTGTGGAAGTGTGGAAGTGTGGGCATGAAAAGCTTGTGTGAAGCAGCAGGGTTAGGTAAATGCATTAATGTTTTATGAACACCTAAGCTAATTAATAGCTGCACCACTGCCTGCTATCTCCAGGTTTAGCTTTAAACATATGCTAAATGTATGAGTAAAGTTGCACTTTTTAGTGAAAGTTTGGCTTTTGAAGTCAAATTTCTGCAAGTGTTCTTTAAACTTGAGATCAAACTTTAGATTTTTCCAAAAGAATTTTGATAGATTCAGATTGGGAATGAATCTGATACAGGTAATCTGATAAAGCAACCTCAAAACATTACTGAGCCTCTTCTGTGTTTCACAGTAGGCATGGTGTTTCTGTTCCAATCCATTTTCTGCAACTGTTGTTTAAACTTGAGATCAAACATTAGATCTTTCATGTTTGTTTTCCCAAAATATTAGACAGACAGACAGAGAGAGAGCGAGAGAGAGAGAGAGAGAGAGAGAGAGAGATAGAGATAGATAGATAGATAGATAGATAGATAGATAGATAGATAGATAGATAGATAGATAGATAGATAGATAGATAGATAGATAGATAGATAGATAGATAGATAGATAGATTTAGCCTTTCAGATTGGGAATGTAATCTGAGACAGGTAATCTGATAAAGCAACCTCAAAACATTACTGAGCCTGATTTGTGTTTCACAGTAGGCATGGTGTTTCTGTTCCAATCCAATTTCTGCAACTGTTCTTTAAACTTAAGATAAAACTTCAGATCTTTCATGTCTTTTCCATAGGTAGACAGATAGATGGATAGCTAGATGGATTGATAGATAGATGGATCGATGATAGGCATGGTGTTTAAAAGATATATAGATTCATCCCAGGGAAATTTTTTGGCAAACACTATAAAAGTACAAAACTGACTGAGCTACTGGAGAGGCTACCGCTCACGAAGGCACCCTAGCACAAAAATGCCAGTACAAAATATTAAAAACTCGAGAGGGTCTAAACAAACAACATCCCTAAAATGATGTGGATAACTGATCAAGAGCTTGTTGGACATCTCGTTCCAAAATCAGTTCAATAACAGCCGTTAATCTTCTGGAAAGACCTTGTGGCAATACCTTGGAAGCATATGCACCCATTGCAGTCTGGGTAAGACCCCTTTCTGCTCACAATGACTCTGCCCTTGTGCACAATGTGAGCCATGGTGTGTTAAGTTTTGTGAGGAAAAAATCTAGTGCCCTGAGCAGAGCCCTGATCTCAACCCAACTGAACACCCTTGGGATGAATTAGAAAAAGTAAATGGTGAGCCAGGCTAATATTCCTTTGGAAAGTCTGATCTTGATTTTGGAACAAGGTCATGGTCAGGTGTCTTCATAATTTTAGTTATATAGTGTATTTTTCTATCAGAGTATTTGTAATGTCAGACCATGTTGTTGGAGGACAAGGCTCAAGGTTGACGTTTCAATTCATCCTAAAAGTGTTCAGTAGGGTTGAGTTGAGGGCTCAGTGCAGTTTAGTGGAATTCCTCCACATCAAACGTGTTAAGCCGTGTCCTTAAGGGCCCCTCTTTGTGTTCAGGGGTACCGTCATGCAGGAACAGGAAAGAGTTCTAGCTGTTACAAACTGTTACTAAAAGTTGGAAGCCCATACTTCACTTTACACCTGTTTTCCACCTGGTAGCAATGATGAGGCTGAAACAGTGAACACAGTGATTACAGAGTGTGTCCACAATATTTTTGCTATATTGTGTATGATTTTCAAAATGGTCAGACCAAGGTACAGTAGCTCTGCTTTTATGTTCTTTTAGTGTCTGAACAAAGTGAGTTGATGATATTCTAATTTTAAGAATTTTTCCAGACGTGAACGCTGGGTGTGGCTATGATAGTACAATGTGTGTGTGTGTGGGTGTGTGTGTGTGGGTGTGATAGTGGGAACATGACTGTTGTAAACAAAGGGTGTGTGTGATCCTATAAAAAAAACAACGATAAACCTCATATTTAAATATAATTCATTATAAAAGAAAGAGAAGTACTGACTTGTGATGCAATGCCGTTTTAAGGAAAAAGTTTGTGAACCCCCCCTGAATTTAGTTAGATTATTCAATTAATTAAACAAATTAAGCTAAAACATACAAACAATTTTACTTTTTATGCTAACATTATACAAACGGATTAACAACCCACAATCCAGGCTGAAAGAAAAAGTAGGCCTACACTAAGTGGCCACAACTATGCCATGACCATGGTTATTTTCACGGAGTAGGAGTTGGCCACTCTTCTGGAAAGGCTTTCCATCAGATTTCGAGCTGTGTCCAAGTGAATTTGTGCCTATTTTGTCGAAAGAGCTTTTCTAAGGATGGGCACTGATGTTAAGAAGGATAAGAAGGTCTGGTTCAAGTCGCCATTTTTTCTCATTTAAAGTTAAAAACATTACATTTTCGACATTTAACAGACACCTTCATCCAAAGCGACTTATAGAAGTGTGACAGTATGCAGTCTGAGCAATTGAGGGTTAAGGGCCCAACAGCAGTAACCTGGCAGTGGTGGGGCTTGAACCAGTGACCTTTTGATTACTAGTCCAGTACCTTAACTGCTAGGCTACAACTGCCCTACATAAAACATAAACCTTTCTTCTGCAGACTTTTTTATGTATTTATTTTTGCCATGTTAATTTGCACAGAACGTATTTAGCCTTTCAGATTGGGAATGTAATGATAAAGCAACCTCAAAACATTACTGAGCCTATTCTGTGTTTCACAGTAGGCATGATAATTTTTTTCTAATCCAATCCAATTTCTGCAACTGTTCTTTAAACTTTATAGCTTGCATGTTTTTTTTTTAAATATCAGATGGATAGACATTTACATTTTCAGCATTTAGCAGACGCCTTCATCCAAAGCGACTTATAGTACAGTTACAGTATATAATCTGAGCAATTGAGGGTTAAGGGCCTTGCTCAATGGCCCCACAGCAGCAACCTGGCAGTGGTGGGGCTTTAACCAGCGACCTTCTGATTACTAGTCCAGTACTCTAACCACTAGGCTACGGCTTGCCCTGAATAGATAGACAGATTTTTGGCAAACACTATAAAAGTACAACACTGACACAGCTACTGGAGAGGCTGTTGCCCTCGACAGCGCCCTAGCACAACAATGCTAGCACAAAAATATTAAAAACTTAAGTGGGTTAAAATATACAGCATCCCTAAATGGTGTGGATAACTGATCAAGCGCTTGTTGGACATTTAGACTTTTAGATTGGGAATGTAATCTGATACAGGTAATATGATAAAGCAACCCCAAAACATTACTGAGCCTCTTCTGTGTTTCACAGTAGGCATGCTCATTATTTTCTGTTACAATTCAATTTCTGCAACTGTTCTTTAAACTCGAGATCAAACTTTATAGCTTGCATGTTTTTTTTCAGCATTTTGCAGATGCCTTTATCCAAAGCGACTTACAGTACAGTTACAGTATATAATCTGAGCAATTGAGGGTTAAGGGCCTTGCTCAATGGCCCCACAGCAGCAACCTGGCAGTGGTGGGGCTTGAACCAGCGACCTTCTGATTACTAGTCCAGTACCCTAACCACTAGGCTATGGCTTGCCCTGAATAGATATACAGATTTTTGGCAAACACTATAAAAGTACAACACAGACGCAGCTACTGCAGAGGCTGCTGCCTGCCACAGCGCCCTAGCACAACAATGCTAGCACAAAAATATTAAAAACTTAAGTGGGTCAAGGGCGGCATGGTGGCTCGGTGCGTGGGTTTCCTCCCGAAGCTCCGGTTTCCTCCCACAGTCTAAAAAACTTGCAGTCAGGTTAATTGGACACACTAAATTGCCCTATAGGTCAATGGGTGTGTGTATGTGTGTGTGTATGTGTGTCTGCCCTGCGATGGACTGGCGCCCCGTCCAGGGTGTTACTGTGTGCCTTGTGCCTATTGAAAAGCTGGGATAGGCTCCAGCACACCCCTCCCCCCCCCCCCCCCCCAACCCTAATTGGATAAGCGGTTATGAAAGTGAGTGAGTGAGTGAGTAAGTGGGTCAAAATATACAGCATCCCTAAATGGTGTGGATAACTGTTGGACATTTAGACTTTCAGATTGGGAATGTAATCTGATACAGGTAATCTGATAAAGCAACCCCAAAACATTACTGAGCCTCTTCTGTGTTTCACAGTAGGCATGGTGTTTCTTTGAAAGCGTTTTTTTTTCTGCTGTAAATATAGAGTTGGTGTGAATTAGCACAAAGCTCTAATTTTGTAATGGATACATGTGTTTACATGGCTAATATTCGTCTATTTATTTAAAGATTATTTAAAGAATAACCCACCGCATTCAGTCAGATATAAATTGTATTCGGAATGGCCTCAGTTGGGACCAGTCTATTCCGACTGAGGTGTATACACGGACGTGTTCTATTTTGATTGAGCTGTTAGTTGGATTATTAGCTGATTTTCAGGCTGCATGTAAACATGGTTATTTATGTGGAGAAACAAATTAATTAAAACAAATGCCTGATGATTCTCTTTGATTTAAAAACTGCATGTTGAATGTTATTAGCCAACATCAGATTAGCATTGCATATTGCACATTTCCCAATACTCATTTTTTCCTTTTCTTTTGTGATGCCTGTCTCTTAATATGGACAGAGTGGGGGAGGATGCATTCTGAGAAGCAACGTTCAGTGTTACACACCCAAACACACACACACACACACACTCAGTTGTTGTGAAAGAGACAGAGATACGCTGAGAACAATACAACACAATGACTAACAAGCCTGCTGCTCCTTACATACAACCAACACGTGACAATGCACAATATGACTAAAAGTATGTAGACACCCCTGCTAATGATTGATTTCATGCAAACAAGTGTTTTTAAATCACTAATATTAAGTTTGTGGCAGCAGTTTGGGGAAGGTTTCCTCCCCTGTTCCGGCATCACTGTGTCCCTGTACATGACACAAGTTGTATAAAGAAATGGTTTAGTCTGGAAAACTGCACTGACCTGCACAAAGCAATGAACTCCATATATATTGAATAGAATAGAATGCCTATAGAAATTTTAGTCATATATACACTGATCAGCCATAACATTAAAACCACGTCCTTGTTTTTACACTAACTGTCCATTTTATCAGCTCCACTTACCATATAGAAGCACTTTATAGTTCTACAATTACTAACTGTAGTCCATTTGTTTCTCTGCATGCTTTGTTAGCCCCCTTTCATGCTGTTCTTCAATGGTCAGGACTCTCCCAGGACCACTACAGAGCAGGTATTATTTGGGTGGTGGATCATTCTCAGCACTGCAGTGACACTGACATGGTGGTGGTGTGTTAGTGTGTGTTGTGCTGGTATGAGTGGATAAGACACAGCAATGCTAATTGAGTTTTTAAACACCTCACTGTCACTGCTGGACTGACAATAGTCCACCAACCGAAACTATATCCAGCCAACAGCGCCCCATGGGCAGCGTCCTGTGACCACTGATGAAGGTCTAGAAGATGACCAACTCAAACAGCAGCAATAGATGATCGGTCGTCTCTGACTTTACATCTACACGGTGGACCAGCTACGTAGGCGTGTCTAATAGAGTGGACAGTGAGTGGACACGGTATTAAAAACTCCAGCAGCGCTGCTGTGTCTGATCCACTCATACCAGCACAACACACACTAACACACCACCACCATGTCAGTGTCACTGCAGTGCTGAGAATGACCCACCACCTAAATAATACCTGCTCTATGGGGGTCCTGTGGAGGTCCTGACCATTGAAGAACAGCATGAAAGGGGACTAACAAAGGATGCACAGAAACAGATGGACTACAGTCAGTGATTGTAGAACCACAAAGTGCTTCTATATGGTAAGTGGAGCTGATAAAATGGACAGTGAGTGTAGAAACAATGAGGTGGTTTTAATGTTATGGCTGATCAATGTACATGTAGTTTATAATTGGAAGGTGCACTGTGGGTGTCAGTGCCTCAAGCAAGCAGTAGGAGTTGCTGTTGCTGCAGCAGGAAGGCTTTACCCCATCCAGCCTTCCCTCCCTTAGACACTCAGTCCAGAAAGAATTACATTTATCGTGATAGAGGATTTTGCCAATTCATATAGAAATGCACAAAATACACTATACGGCCAAAAGTATGTGGACACATGCACATCCCATTTTAAAAACAAATGATATTAAAATAAAGTGACCTTTATGTTATCTATTTAACTATGACAACAGCCACTACTTTGACAAGGCTTCTCAGAAGTATTCAAAGTATGCCTGTTGGAATTTCTAACTATTCAGTCAAAGTGGCATTTGTATGACTGGACACTGAAATTGGTCAAGAAAATCTTAATTGATGTTTCAGTTCATTCCAAAGCTGTTCAGTGGGGCTGAGGTGAGTTTCTTTAAACTGAGCTTTTATTCATAGGGCCTTCCCTAAACTGTTGCTGCAAAGCTGGAAACATATCATTTCCTTTATATCATTAATTTAGCAACTGCTGTGGCTGAAACACATGCATTTAAACATTACAAGTGGTGTCCCAGTACATTTGTCCATACAGAGCACATGTCATCTTTAATTTTTGGCACACTGCTTGTTGCAAGTAAGCAAAGTCTTTAACAATGTAGCCATTAAGCCACAGTAAAACACACACACACACACTAAACATCACACTGTCTCTGCTTGACTGCACCGAATCCTGCTGGCTGTTTTTCCAAATAACTTCCCTGGTTGTTGCTGCAGTGAAGTGGGTAAAATCTTGCAGCATGGCTGGGTCGGCTTCCCTCCCACTGCTTAATGAGAGGCTCAGTGCACAACTCACAAACGTCATCAGATTAGCCCTGCTGATCAAGGAAAAATAAGAATTTTTATTGCTGCTTTTTGTCTTAAGCTAACAAGTTTAAGCTAACCGTAACGTGTCATTTCAAACCATAAACAATCTGTGAATTTTGTATGTACTTTATTAAATCCTTTATAAAATTTACACTGATCAGCCATAACATTAAAACCACCTCCTTGTTTCTACATTCACTGTCCACTTTATCAGCTCCACTTACCATATAAAAGCACGTTGTAGTTCTACAATTACTGACTGTATCTTATCTGTTTCTCTACATGCTTTGTTAGCCCCCTTTCATGCTGTTCTTCAATGGTCAGGACTCTCATAGGACCACGACAGAGCAGGTATTGTTTAGGTGGTGGATCATTCTCAGCACTGCAGTGACACTGACATGGTGGTGGTGTGTTAGTGTGTGTTGTGCTGGTATGAGTGGATCAGACACAGCAGTGCTGCTGGAGTTTTAAACACCTCACTGTCACTGCTGGACTGAGAATAGTCCATCAACCAAAAATATCCAGCCAACAGCGTCCAGCGTCCTGTGACCACTGATGAAGGTCTAGAAGATGACCAACTCAAACAGCAGCAAAAGATGAGCGATCGTCTCTGACTTTACATCTACAAGGTGGACCAACTAGGTAGGAGTGTCTAATAGAGTGGACAGTGAGTGGACACGCTATTTAAAAACTCTGATGTGCGCTGATGTGTCAGATACGGTGTAGTCAGAACTACAAATAGCTTCTATATGGTAAGTGGTGCTGATAAAATGGTTTTAATGGAGGTGGTTTTAATGTTATGGCTGATCGGTGCATGCACTTAAAAGAGAAAACTTGTAGACAACTCAGTTAGTCTGGAGTATGTTTGAATGTTTATTTATTTATTTATTAGGATTTAACTTTATGTTTTACACACCTTGGTTATATGCATGACAGGACTGGTTACACAATTGGTCAAAATTGAACCAGGATACTGCAAAAAATTATCTATAATTATTATTCTTACCATAAATTACCTAAAGCTGTAATTTCCAACCATGATTGCAACAAAGTACTAGTTACTAGTTTTTACTTTTGTTTTAATTCAAATGTAACATATTTATATATACAAATGTAATATATATATATATATATATATATATATTTATATAATATAATGTTTTTATTAGGGCTGTCGAAGTTAACGCGATAATAACGCATTAACGCGATCTCAATTTAACGCGATTTAAAAAAATAGTGCCGTTAACGCAAATTCTATTTGGCCCTGCGAGTCATCCGTAGTTCATGTTGAGACTTGACCGTGCACGGCATCTCTCATTAAGACAGCGTTTCTCAAATGTAACGTAGTGATGCACTTTCTTAATAAAGAAATAAATACACGGTATATTCACAAGTTGTCGGGAGCAGAACACTTTTATTACTTTTTCTGTTACGGTACCAAATAGCGGACAGCTAGAGTCATTAGCCAAGGATGCTATTCCATGAACTATGGAAGCCCCAAAGGGTCAAAACACACTCACTTCGTGTAGAAACGTCCATCAAACCATTGTCACGATACATCCACAGAAAAGTCTGTTACAATAACTACGCCTTATCCCACCTAAAGCACCGCTGATCTACAATGTTTGCTGATGGAGAAATTTTAACCTACAATCTGACATATATACGAAGTCAAGGGTCTCTGCTGGATAGTATTACTGCCTAGTATGTGAGTGAATAAAACTCCCTTACAGTTTTCTCTTGTCCCAGCAGTTTTTAACATAAGTACATTTAGCATAAAATGTGTTCACCATTTTAATTGTAACATTTCACTTAAAAATCCTTGTTTTCTATAACATTTACACAGATTTTATTTAATGCAATTAATCGCGATTAACTATATGAAATTCTGAGATTAATCGCGATTGTTTTCTATAACATGTACACCGTTTTTTTTATGCAATTAATCGCGATTAACTATATGAAATTCTGAGATTAATCGCGATTAAAATTTTTAATCGTTTGACAGCCCTAATTTTTATATAATATAATATTTATATAATTACACTTGTAAATACACTGTTTATATTTATAGGTAAAGTGTTAAAAGACATTATTTTACGCCATAATTCACAGCCATATAAACACAGCCTCAACTGACCCAGAATAATAAGGACAAATTAATACGACTTTGGTGACTCCACATCTTTTTAAAAATTGCTGATCAGTCTCAAAACTGACCCTTTGTGTACACACGGCCTTTCCATAACCAGGAAGACCTACGTGTCCAAACCCAACAAAAGCCATGAAAGTCAAAGCGGTGTGTGTCATGGACAACAGGAATCGACTGTAGCACTGTAACATTTCCTCTTCCTGCTCCGTGTCAAGTGGTATGTGAGTGAGCAACACAGGAAGTGGTGCAAAGGCAGGGCCTTCAAACCGTTGAGCTTAGGACCTAAAAATGTGCCTTTATATTTGTTCTCTATCAAAGAATCAATTATTCTTTTATATTTCAAATATGTGTATGCTTCTGCGATACAAGAGTCCCATTGTTTGTATTGTGAATAAACTAATTGAATTGAGAAAGAAAGAGAGAGAGCGAGATTGGATTAAAACGACTTTGGCTATTTCAGCCCCCAACGATTAGTAACAGCTCGTGAAATCTGGCCAACAGCCAGTCAATCTCCACAGACTAACACTGGCAGTGGAATGGTTCATACTGGTGACCTTCTTAACAACTCAATCTATCAAATTTTGATCACATCAAAGCTGCCATGATGCACCCTCATACCGTACCATGACATTCATTCATTCATTGTCTTATCCGCTTATCCAATCAGGGTCGCGGGGGTTTGCAGGGTCTCTTTGCTTGCAAAGACTGAGCCTTTGATGGATCCCCCTTTTTATACCTAATCATGATTCCCCAACCTGTTACCAATTTACCTGTTACTTGTGGAATGTGTCACAATGGTGTAAGTAGAATTTTGTGTCTTGTTGTTTGTGTCTTATTTTGCATCTGTTCCAAGATTTTTAAATGTTGCAAGCATTAAATTTAAAATTTGTATTTACAAAATAGAAGCTGGTCAAGTTGGTCAGTAAATTAAACATCACAGATTATATCACAGATTCTTGTTTTTATTGCATTTCCTAAAATGTCCCAATTTTTCCGTAAATCTTGTTTGTATATTGGTACTCTATCCAGTGTATTCCAGCCTTAAACCTGGTGTTTTTAGGTGCGTCAGCCACAGCGTTCTGATCAGGATGAATCTGTTATTGAAGATGAATGACTAAATGAACAATTGGTAGCAACATTAACAGAGTATGTGTGCTTGACTGGCCTGTCTGTAGTCCAGATCTGTATTGACATGGTATGGCACATTATGAAAAAGAGTCAGGAGGACATCAGTCACTACAGATAGTTGATCATCTTAAGTCTTGTATCAACAAACAATGAAGAACACCATACCACAATAAAGTAGGGAGGTTGGAGCATCATGATATGGGGCTGCTTTTTGGCAAACGATACTGAGCTATTATGAACATGTAGAGGTGAATGGAGCAAAATAATTAGCCAAATAATTAACCAGATTAACTCAACACTTTAAAAAGAAGGTGGAATTTCATGCATGTGCTCATGTGAAGAAAATTTGTCAAGGATTTGAAAATTGGAGACAGTTTACCAAGAGGAATTGGTGTTTTTAAAGATGAATGAGTGAATTAACAATGAATTTATGATCTTGATGTTATTTTGGTACTGATAACAACATCAATCAGCATCATGTTTGCTTTATTATAAACATGTTTGTAGAATAAAAAAATCATGATTCTGTTGGCTGAGCTGGTTTGGTGTGCAGAGCGAAAGAAGTGTTTCAGATCTCCACGGGTAATCAGCTCTGGGAGTGCAGCCAATCACTGGGCAGAGTGAGAGGGTGGCATGATGCCCACTGAACGAGAAGCAAGGGAAGGAGGAAGGTGTGTTTTCTCGAAACAAGAAGGGAATGTGCTGTGCAATTTCGGTTAAACTATTCAAGACACTGGGTACTCTGCCACGCTGACCACACACACACACACACACACAGAGATACACACACAGACACACACACACACTAACCAACCACTTGCATACATCATACTGTCTCACAAACTATAGAGACAGAACACTATATGGACAAAAGTATTGGGACGCCACTGTTAATTCTTGAACTTTTGCTAACAGGTGTAATAAATTATTAAAAAAATTATATGCCTTCCACTTTGTACAGTTTAGGGAAGGCTCTTTTCTGTTCCAGCATGACTCTGCCCATGCACAAGTTCTATATAGACATGAAGAAAAGCTTGGTTTAAAAATCTTCAGTGCCCTGCACAGGACTCAGAACAGCTTTGGAATGAACTGGAACATCAATTTAGGCTTTCCTGACCTACATCAGAATGGGCACAAATTCCCACAAACATATTCCAAAGTGTTGTAAGAAGCCTTCTCAGATGATCACATAGAGGTCACTCTGTTTTAATATCATTTGTTTTGAAATGAGATGGTCATACGTCCAGATACTTCTGGCCATATACACCGATCAGCCATAACAATAAAAGCACCTCCTTGTTTCTACACTCATTGTCCATTTTATCAGCTCCACTTACCATATAGAAGCACTTTGTAGTTCTACAATTACTGACTGTAGTCCATCTGTTTCATGCTTTGTTAGCCCCCTTTCATGCTGTTCTTCAATGGTCAGGACTCTCCCAGGACCACTACAGAGCAGGTATTTTTTGGGTGGTGGATCATTCTCAGCACTGCAGTGACACTGACATGGTGGTGGTGTGTTAGTGTGTGTTGTGCTTGTATGAGTGGATCAGACACAGCCACGCTGATGGAGTTTTTAAACACCTCACTGTCGCTGCTGGACTGAGAATAGTCCACCAACCAAAAATATCCAGCCAACAGCGCCCTGTGGGCAGCGTCCTGTGACCACTGATGAAGATCTCAAAGATGACCAACTCAAACAGCAGCAATAGATGAGCGATCGTCTCTGACTTTACATCTACAAGGTGGATCAACTAGGTAGGAGTGTCTAATAGAGTGGACAGTGAGTGGACACGGTATTTAAAAACTCCAGTAGCGCTGCTGTGTGATCCACTCATACCAGCACAACACACACTAACACACCACCACCATGTCAGTGTCACTGCAGTGCTGAGAATCATCCACCACCTAAATAATATCTGCTCTGTGGTGGTCCTGTGGGGGTCCTGACCATTGAAGAACAGGGTAAAAGCAGGACAAAAAGGTATGTAGAGAAACAGATGGACTACAGTCAGTAATTGTAGAACTACAAAGTGCTTCTATATGGTGAGTGGAGCTGATAAAATGGACAGTGAGTGTAGAAACAAGGAGGTGGTTTTAATGCTATGGCTGATCAGTGTATATCAGTGTGTGTCTAGTATTAGTATGGAGTTTCTAATAAAGTGGACACTGAGGTCACATCTTCTGGACATACACTAATAATTATCCTGCATACACACCATTCCATGAGTTGCTGGCAGTTGGTGCACAGCATTGCGACACAGTTTCTAATCCCACGCTGGCACTGTGACAGTCCAGAGCTTAGGGTCACTGTGTGTGTGTATGTGTGTGTGTGCATGATTGCTATGGCGTTGTTGCTATTTTGCAAGCTCATCTGAATGGGTATATTTAACCCTTCCACTGCAAGTCCTTATCAGCGGACTGCAGGGACGGACACAAAAGCGCACTTTAAAACCTCCTCAAAGGAGAGCCAGCACACTTACTAACTAAACTTTATAATCAGTCCTGCATGAGCTGCATGCAGTGCTGGTGAAATAAACGCCAAGTGCCAAAATATTTCTGTCACGCAGGGCTATGCCACACGTCTATGCCAATCTGTCAAATGCACAACAACTTAAGAATCATAATTCCATTGTAACTTCAAGTACAAACTTCAAATTAAATCACAGTTTATTTGTCACATAAATAGTCATACACAGCACAACTGGCAGTGAAATGCTTTTGTAACTGCCCGCCCACATTAATAATGAAAGAAAAAATTTTACTCAAAGAATAAAAGGGGCGGCACGGTGGCTAAGTGGGTAGCACTGTCGCCTCACAGCAAGAAGGTCCAGGTGGGGCGGTCCGGGTCCTTTCTGTGTGGAGTTTGCATGTTCTCCCTGTGTCCACGTGGGTTTCCTCCGGGTGCTCCGGTTTCCTCCAACAGTCCAAAGACATGCAAGTGAGGTGAATTGGAGATGCAAAATTGTCCATGATTGTGTCGATATAACCTTGTGAACTGATGAACCTTGTGTGTAATGAGTAACTACCGTTCCTGTCATGAATGTAACCAAAGTGTAAAACATGACATTAAAATCCTAATAATCCAAAGAATAGAAGTGTTTTTAAAAATGTCAAAAGTGAAATTTTTAAAGTAGAGATTTAAATTATAAGTACAAAAATAGAAGCAATTTAAAGTAAAAAAAAAAAAAAAAATCCTCTCCTTGGCCTTCAAGGAGCGAAAACGCTTCCCAGACCACAACAGAGAAAATAGTGAATTACTGGGATGACTGGCGTCCTTCACTAATTGGTTACTTGGTTCACAAGCTAAATGTTTACAAACTCAAATTGCAGCTCAACATCTGCACTATCTGTCCAAAAGTATGTAAACATCTGGCTATGAGCTTAACAGACATTTAATATTAAAAAGCATATTTATTATTTTGGAGTAGCCCCCTTGTCCTCCTCATCCATTCAGCAACATTGCCTCACTGGCTGGTTATATAATGTTGTTTGATGGAATATGAGTCAAGTCATCATTTCTAGACTCCTTATACTACACTATAGTCAAATGTGGGTGGATACCCTTTTCTACTGCTAGCAGGTGTATAAATCTAAAAACCTGTAGGCTTTCTTTTCCAACCTTGGTCCTTTGTATCACAAGTCTAATGGGCACAAATCTCTACAGACTAGTGGCTGTGATAGCTTAATGGGATCCCAGTTAAGCTCATAGCCAGGTGTCCACAGTCATATATAAGACAAATTAATAAATACAGATACAACAAATATATGAAAATAAGTAAAATATATATGTAATTAGTGCTGTGGTGTTGTAGCGGTTTGTCGTGCTAGCTCACCAGTGAGATATTGGCCAGCCGTTTGAATAAAAAATAACAATCTACAATGATATAGAGCATCCCGAATGTAATCTAAAACATCCCACATTATTGACATAATATAACAAAAGCAGCATCCAGAGTGACTAATATGGGGTATACTGCTTCAGCACATCAGTAAGATAGATAGATATATAGATAGATGGATGGATCAATGGATGGATGGATATATAAACAGATAGACACTTTATTCATCCTAAGGAAAATTATTGGCCTTCAGTAGCTAAACAAGAAGAAAAGGAGCAGAACTAATACAAACAAAGTAAGTATGGTACAATGTAGCAAATGTACAATGTGCATGTATACAATATACATTATACAAAAAATATGCACAATTTGTGCCATTTGTGCATCTGACAATATGGCATGGACTACACTAAAATAATAATAGCCGTAGTAGTATATACGTTCTTATAAACAATAATACATATAGAAATAAAAATATCTGACATAGGTATAAATATGTACAATAGGAGCAATAATGTACATTTTTATAATCGAGATATCAAATATCAGACAATATCAGATAAACTGTAGGTATAAATTAATATAGCAGGAATAAATGCATATATGCAGGAAAAGAGACATTTTGAGCCTTAATAGCCAATAAAAAACCCAACTAACAGTCACTATGAACCGGGTAATATGATCCAATTTTCTCTTACTGTATAGATGTATTCTACAGTGAAGAAAGCTTTTGAAAGAAACATCAGGGCAGCCAGCCAGCAACAAATGAAAGAAATGTCTTAGTTTTTCTTTTGTTCGAATAGGAATACACTGGTGAATATACTATATGGCCAAAGTGTGTGGACACCCTTTTCCATATATTAATTTAGGGTTTTTGGCAACATTTATTGCCAGCAAATGTGGAGCTACAATTTGGAAAAAGTATCTTGTCTGTTTCTGCATGACTGGGCCACAAAGCACCAAGCAAGCACTTGGTGTGAAAGAACTCCAGCAACCAGTCAGTGACAGAACACTGAGTTTAACCCTATTAAACACCTTTGAGGTTAAAGTCACACATTTCCACAGACACACTTCAAAATCTTGTCTGTTATAGCTGCAGGGGAGGTATTAATGCCTTCGGTTTAGTAGTAGGTGTTTAGCAAGGTTATGGTCAGGTGTTGACATGGGCGGCACGGTGG
The DNA here is from genome assembly GCF_030014385.1 of Trichomycterus rosablanca. Classification (NCBI taxonomy): domain Eukaryota; kingdom Metazoa; phylum Chordata; class Actinopteri; order Siluriformes; family Trichomycteridae; genus Trichomycterus; species Trichomycterus rosablanca. Next base: position 6,566,562 of record NC_085989.1, read on the forward strand.
CTAAGTGGGTAGCACTGTCGCCTCACAGCAAGAAGGTCCTGGGTTTGATCCCCAGGTGGGGCGGTCCGGGTCCTTTCTGTGCGGAGTTTGCATGTTCTCGCTGTGTCTGCGTGGGTTTCCTCCGGGTGCTCCGGTTTCCTCCCACAGTCCAAAAACATGCAGCCAGGCTAATTGGAGACAATAAATTGCCCTATAGGTTCCTAGCCGCTAAGATGCATAAACCAGTGCATTGTAGTGCCGGTCCCAAGCCCGGATAAATAGGGAGGGTTGTGTCAGGAAGGGCATCCGGCATAAAAACTGTGCCAAATCAATAATGCGGATCACGATCAGCCGGCGACCCCTAATGGGTACAGCCGAAGAAATAGATGATCAGGTGTTGACATACTTCTGGCCATACAGAGTATTTATAAAAATTGACATAGCATTTCTTTCTCTTTTCTTTTCATCTCTATGATTAAAAATGTAAGTTCATTAGCAAATTAATACAAATATTCAGCTTGATGATCTTAGGTTGGGACATTCATGTCATACAAAGGTCGAGGGATGAATAATCATTCTAATCATCCTGTAAGTCTTCTGATCATTATTCACTTATCAAAAATGATTAGCATGGTTGAAACCTAAACGCATCACGTAGGTAGACAAAACAGATGGTGGAGAAAGGCAGGGTAGGAAGGCCGAGAACAAACCAAAAATGAAGCAAAATAAAGATAATGTCTCCATTCTTATCTCCATTTCTCTCTCTCCATGCTGTCAGATCACTTAGTGGTGATTTCCATATCAATATTTGAGTGACGCTAAATTATTTAGAGCCATGCAGTGACACAACAGGGCGCAGAGCCGAGTGGCGCCTCGGCATCATCCCACATCCCAGTGTGTGTATGCTTGTGTGTGGGGTGGACGGGGATGGGGTTAGGGGATTGGAGGGGGTGATCGGTTAGTCTTATGCTCATCATTGTTATCTTTCTATTTTCAAAAATCCTTAATTTCTGTCATAAAATCATTACAGATGAGGTCAAAACAGTATACACACTTGTAAGGGACAGGCCAAATGTATTTGGACACCTAGCCAAGCTTGATGGACATTCAATTTTTCTTTTTGCAGTTATTATAGCCTTGACTCTAGGGAAAATAGTGTCCACTGGGATTTCTGGGAATTTGTCCCTATTCAGACAAAAAGAGCCTTTGTTAGGGGTGGGGAACAAATGACTTGGAGTCAACATTCCAGTTAATCTCCAAGGTCTTCATTGGGGAGCTGAATTTCCTCCAAGCCAACCTTGCCTTTATGGACCTTATTTTGTGCACAGGAGTAGTCATGCTGACAATGGAAAGGACCTTGACTTAAAATTGAACGTAGATTTAGCTAACCTTTGTGACTGAATACATTCCAAGCAAATGAGACTTAAGGGCTTCACACAATGGCCCAACAGTGGCAATCTGGTGGGACTTGAACCAGCAGCTTTCCAATAATAAGTCCATTACAATGACCACTAAGCTACCACAGCGCAATGTATACAGTGGTGTGGCTAAAACACCATATTATATACTGTAGATTCGCAAATAAGAGGTTCAAACCCAGGTCACCAGGATCCAGAAGCTGTGCAGCACCTACACTACCTGCTTTCTATGGAATTTAGTATTTGGTTACTGTATATAATAAAAGTATTTGGACCCCTAACCATGAGATGGACATCCCATTTTAAAAAGAAATGATATTAAAATGTAGTGATCTGTATGTGATCTTTTCAGTTATAAAGACAGCCACTCCTTTGAGAAGGCTTCTCACTAGACAGAAGTATGTCTGTGGGAATTTGTGCTCATTTAGTCAAAAATATTTATATGGCCGGGCAATTTATATGATCAACAAAGCCTTAATTGATGTTCTAGTTCATTCCATGACCTCAACCCCATTAAAGACTTTGGGATGATTTAGAATGTCAACTGTGAGCCAGGCATTTTTGTCCAATACCATTGCCTGACCACATAAGACCACAATTTTTAGACACTGTCCACCACCAAGCAAGTTTACATTGCCATTGGTTAAAAGGCAGACAAAGAAAACAGATTTTGTGGTTGTTGGGTTTTTTTACCCATCCGTGTCGGTGCACCAAAGACAAACAATCATTGATGGCAAATAGATTAATAGTCCATTTTTCTGGCTGTTGAAGCTAAGTGGCTGGAGTGTCTATGCCCTCCACTATTTCTTTCCCACCGAGCTCCACTTAACCCCACTGACCTTGCTTCTGTCTCCTGAACTGATTGGCTGCCAGTCACCTTGGCAACCTGGGATTGCTCAGTTGCATTACTGGCTGGGTGCCATTCATGCCCATTTCGTCACCCAGCAGTGCCGCGACCGTTTGGGAGTTTCCAGCCGAGCCCTTTGTAACAGATAGTTAAGAGCACCGGACTGAATGCTTCACTGTGTTCGTGTGTAAAAGTTTTCTTTAACACAGACGCTTACTGCTTTTCCTTCTTACTCCTTCTCCCTTCCCCCAACTCCTCTTTTTTTCTGGTGTACGAATTGCTGTAGGCAGCATGCATGTTACCATTTGATTGCCTTGTTTGTTGCGCCAACAACTTCCTCCTTTCAGACATCCTCCGTCACCCTCCCCCATTCCCCAGAGAGAACAGAGAGAAAGAAAAAAAGATCCCAATCTAATCCTGTTTGTTTTACAGGAGTAGAGCTTTTAGTCTTGACAATAAATCACAATAAAATTGGATTAAGTCGGGGTGAGCACGTAGATCTGGGTTCCAGGCCACTACTTAAAAATGTTTAGCTTTGTACAGTTTATATATGGATTATAATTAAAAAGTTCCATTTAATTCAAATACATATAAATAATAAATACATTTCTTTATTTCAAGTGAATTTTCACATTATACTTAGAAAAATAACCAACAATGATTAATTATTAGCTTATATTATATTCAGTTAGAATAAAAAGGTATTGTAAAATAGATTAAGTTCCAGGCGTAGGACCAGTTATACCTGGAAACACTACAGGAAAACCCTGGACAAGGTGCCAATTTATCACAGGGCTTTAGTCAAGGGACACAATCAATCATGTCTGTAGAGACGCCTGGCAAGCCAACATATTGGAACCCAGATCTCAGTAGTGGTGGGCTAATGTAATAGACTGCCAAACCACTTGATTGCCCCATATTTATTATATTATAATACAAGAATATAAAGTGTTGCTATTGGTTGGGTTGCTATTTATCAACACTCAAATGGAACAAGCTACACAGCTTGTTAGTATACCTTGTTTGATAATCCCCAAGTGGAAAGTTGTTAATCGAACCACTAATTTTATAACATGCTTTTAGACTTCTAATGTGTATGTGTGAAAGGTTGCAGGATGACCTCAAAGCAGCAGAAGCAACAGCAGTGACTTGTATAGCATATATAGGGGTTGGACAATGAAACTGAAACACCTGGTTTTAGACCACAATAATTTATTAGTATGGTGTAGGGCCTCCTTCTGCGGCCAATACAGCGTCAATTCGTCTTGGAAATGACATATACAAGTCCTGCACAGTGGTCAGAGGGATTTTAAGCCATTCTTCTTGCAGGATAGTGGCCAGGTCACTACGTGATGCTGGTGGAGGAAAACGTTTCCTGACTCGCTTCTCCAAAACACCCCAAAGTGGCTCAATAATATTTAGATCTGGTGACTGTGCAGGCCATGGGAGATGTTCAACTTCACTTTCATGTTCATCAAACCAATCTTTCACCAGTCTTGCTGTGTGTATTGGTGCATTGTCATCCTGATACACGGCACCGCCTTCAGGATACAATGTTTGAACCATTGGATGCACATGGTCCTCCAGAATGGTTCGGTAGTCCTTGGCAGTGACGCGCCCATCTAGCACAATTATTGGCCAAGGGAATGCCATGATATGGCAGCCCAAACCATCACTGATCCACCCCCATGCTTCACTCTGGGCATGCAACAGTCTGGGTGGTACGCTTCTTTGGGGCTTCTCCACACCGTAACTCTCCCGGATGTGGGGAAAACAGTAAAGGTGGACTCATCAGAGAACAATACATGTTTCACATTGTCCACAGCCCAAGATTTGCGCTCCTTGCACCATTGAAACCGACGTTTGGCATTGGCAGGAGTGACCAAAGGTTTGGCTATAGCAGCCCGGCCGTGTATATTGACCCTATGGAGCTCCCGACGGACAGTTCTGGTGGAAACAGGAGAGTTGAGGTGCACATTTAATTCTGCCGTGATTTGGGCAGCCGTGGTTTTATGTTTTTTGGATACAATCCGTGTTAGCACCCGAACATCCCTTTCAGACAGCTTCCTCTTGCGTCGACAGTTAATCCTGTTGGATGTGGTTTGTCCTTCTTGGTGGTATGCTGACATTACCCTGGATACCGTGGCTCTTGATACATCACAAAGACTTGCTGTCTTGGTCACAGATGCGTCAGCAAGACGTGCACCAACAATTTGTCCTCTTTTGAACTCTGGTATGTCACCCATAATGTTGTGTGCATTGCAATATTTTGAGCAAAACTGTGCTCTTACCCTGCTAATTGAACCTTCACACTCTGCTCTTACTGGTGCAATGTGCAATTAATGAAGATTGGCCACCAGACTGGTCCAATTTAGCCATGAAACCTCCCACACTAAAATGACAGGTGTTTCAGTTATTTTGTCCAACCCCTATATATAATATATATATATATATAATATATACTGTATATACTCCTTGTTTAAACACTCACTGTCCATTTTATCAGCTCCACTTACCATATAGAAGCACTTTGTAGTTATACAATTACTGTCAGTAGTCCAACTGTTTCTATGCATGCTTTTTTAGCCCTCTTTTATGCTGTTCTTCAATGGTCAGGATAGGGTTGGGCAGTATGACGGTATTACGGTATACCGCGTATTTAAAAATGGTGACGGTATTCAAAAATGGTGACGGTATTTTTTAAATGTGAAGCGCCAAATTTCTGCTTCAGGTCTACCTTGAAAACTGAGACTTTAGGACATGCGCGCATCCACAGTAAGGGAGGGGTGGGAGGGGTAGGCGGTTGGAGCTCGCTGATTGGCTGTGGGGTGCTCACTGGTGTGAGGTGATAACACAGAGAGACGAGTGAAGAGCCACACTGGCTAGCGTTAGCTGTGCGCTAACAAGCAGAAACTGAAAAACGGCTCGTCTTTTAATTTTTCAAAATCAACATTTTTTATCAGTTCAACCGGAAATGAACACAAGCGCGTGCATGCGCGGACATGTACTTATTTACTAAATATATCTTCAGTGTAAACCGAGCACAAGTGTTGAGAAAAAGGAGCAAACAGTAACAATAACGTTACGCCCAATCCGCTGTTCTGACTCTTGTCTGCCGTAGATTTTCCTGCCTATGTAAGAACTATTTTTTCCTAAATAAAAGCGCTATATTAAGAAAAAAGAACGTCTCACCTGTTGTGTAATGTGAATTATAAAATATATAGTCTGGCCCTTTAAGAATGTTAAGTGCTTTATAGGGTGTAGGGAGCGAGTGTGTAGGGAAGAGATCGGATTTGTACCGTTTCCGTGCTCGTGTTTTGCACGGCGCTTGTGTGACATTTAAAGTAGCGTTCTCGTTAACCACTGAAATGTTTGGACTTTGAACTATTTTAACATTATTTTACATCACAGTTATCGCAACATGAACATTTACATTAATATTTTTTGTTACGGTATAGAACTTAATTCTGGATTACAGGCATAACTAATCGTACACGTTCATACACTTTTAAGAAATATCTGTAACTATAAACTAAGCAGTTAACTTTTGAAATATATTGAAGTGTGTAGCCTGCTATTATTCTGTTTTGTGTGGGCAGAGAGAGATTACAATGCCAAAATGTTGTGTTAATGTTTGTGGTAAAGTGTAATTGATACACATGCATATATTCTTATTCGTATTTATTATACTGTAGATCAGACAAGATAAGCAATGTTTGACGTTCAGATTGTTAAATCTTTTTATAATAAAACATTGAAATATTGTAATTACACTCAAGTGTGTACACTGTAAAGTTTGTCCGCGACACTGTAAAGTTTGTCCCCCCTGATTCTCAGCACTGCAGTGACACTAACATGGTGGTGGTGTGTTAGTGTGTGTTGTGCTGGTATAAATGGAGAAGACAAAGCAGTGCTGATGGAGTTTTTAAACACTTCACTGTCACTGCTGGACTGAGAATAGTCCACCAACCAAAAATATATCCAGCCAACAGCACCCCGTGGGCAGCGTCCTGTGACCACTGATGAAGGTCTAGAAGATGATCAACTCAAACAGCAGCAATAGATGAGCGATCGTCTCTGACTTTACGTCTACAAGGTGACCATTGAAGAACAGCATGACAGGGGGGTAACAAAGCATGCAGAGAAACAGATGGACTACAGTCAGTAATTGTAGAACTACAAAGTGCTTCTTTATGGTAAGTGGAGCTGATAAAATGGACAGTGAGTGTAGAAACAAGGAGGTGGTTTTAATGTTATGGCTATATATACAGTATGTATGGTCATGTGTGTGTGTTTGGAGTAAACAGGGTTGCATGCATGACCCCAAGAACACCACCAACAGTAAAGTATAGACGTGGGAGCGTCATGATATGGGGCTTTTCTGCAAACAATAATGAGGCATGATTACACATCATTAAAGGAAACATTAATGAATCAGTAGTGTAGTACCAGGACATAGTGAAGAAGACTTCATCCTAAATTAAATCTAAAGAGAAGATGGATGTTTTAACAAGACAACAAACCCCAACACACCACCAAAATAACTCAAGACTGGTTTCTTTAAAAAAAAGGTGCTGCATGTACTAGCCAATCGAAAAAAATATATGTTGGATTTTGAAATTGTGTTTCAATCAGAGAGATCTTCATAACCTTGGTTATGAAACATTAAAATGGTTTGTAAAGAGAAATGGTTCAAATCTGAACCACAAGCCTGCAAAAAGCTAATTATGTCTTATTGAATGGGTGTCTAGACTGTAATTGGATCTTGTAAACAGCATCTTTAAAGGAAATTGCTAATTATTTGCAGATTAATTAATAATTTGGTAAATACTTTCTGAATATTTTTGTATTATTAACTATTACTTCAGTTATTTTGAAGATATTTTGTTTATATATAAATGCATACTCTTTGTTTACAGATATAAGTGAAAGTGGAAAGACATTGCTATTTATAGATAGTTAAAGCTCATGTGGCATAATGCTAAGAATAACACTGCTTGTGCCTAAGTTCCTGAGGTTCAAATCCCAGAATGAATAAATAGGAGGGATGCATCAGGAAGAGCATTAGCACTGTGTTAAATCTAATATGTAGACAAATTATCTGATGTGGTGACCCCTAACGGAAACAGGCAGAAATAATCATTTGTTTATATTTATAAGCACACATACTGAGGAATTGAATCAAGCACCCAAGCAAGTTTGAGAAAAATCATTTGTAGTATTGGTCTACCGTTAGTGAGATAAAAAAAAATAGGCCAGACGGAACGTAACAGTTTAAACCCGCTAATAAGATCAAACTTGGCTGCTTTTTTAAGTGGGGTCATCGCTTCATGTCATTACTGTTCAGTGGTTGGCACCCCCACCGCCCACACATTGTCTAGTGCCAACAGTATGGCAAACATCCTCACGTGCCTGAATATGCATACTGGTTTGGGTAATTACAGCATGAATAACTCATGGGAGGCCTCTCCCCTGGTGCTGAAGCCTGAACACAAATGGCTGGTCAATGTGAGGGAGTGTGTGTGTGGATGTGACATTATAAGCAACAGAGCCTGCAGGAATCGGCTTATTGATTTCTGAAGACTGGGGCTAAATGGCTTCCTGCCGCTCGCCGACAAAGGGCCCAGTTTGAAAAGGAAAGGGGGAGGTATTTAATCAATGCTCAGTGATCTCTAGTTAACATGCTGTTGGTAGGTTTCAGGGTCTGTGTCACCCAGTAGACTTCATAAATAAACAAGACATATTAATGGGTAAATGTTCCTAAGGCTGGAGAGTAGGTCTATATTAAATTCTAGTACAAAGTACAGTACCAACAGTCAGGGTGCTTTATGACCTGGTCGACTTGCCTTAATTAATGTTATCATGAGTTCTGCTCTATATGATTGCTCAAGTGCAATCAGGTTTTGCAACAATCCAAAGCAAAGAATCAAGTCCACTCTAAAATGCTCAAAGAAAACATATGTATGGTTTTAGACTTGCCTAGTCAAAGTGAAGGTCTTATTTCAGCATGACTGATCCTGTGCGCAAAATAAGGCTGACAAAGACATGCTTGGACATGTTTGGTGGAGAGGAAATCCAAAGACATGGGCTGGTGGGCTGATACAAGAGAGACGTACCAGCTGAGAAACAGGACCCAAGGTGCAGGAGAACCTCAAAATAACTAATTAGGGAAAATCCCTAGTAGCCAACCAGCTACTCAATCCACCAATCAGCTGACACACGAGTCAAGATCCCATGTGCTTATTCCCAAAGTCTAAGCTAAGGAAAGTGTAAAAAGAATAGCTACAGTGAAGGTATCAACTCAGGAGTAATATTCAGATGGAGAATCGAGTCTGAATCTCTTACCTCATGGGCACAGAGTAGGACATAATATCTTCAAAGTGGGGGCCAATGCTATACTTACGCCCAACGTTTTAGGCTATGGTTATGTGTTCACATACTTTTGGCCATATAGTGTATGTTTCGACATTATTTAGGGTAAAAATGGACTTATAGCAGCTTTTTTTTCTAAGGTCTGGATAAACTGTAGAACATGGACATGATTGAAATATACAATGGGAGCCAAAAGTCTGAGACCACCAGGGAAAATGCTTCTATTTTGCTTTTTTCTATATGTAATACAATGCTTTGTTTAATTACAAATCATATAATCAATGTAACATTGTGTAAAAGGTTGAATCTTCTTAGTATTAGCTGTGGCCATATTTATAACAGATAAACAATGGGTGCAAATGTAAAAACTTAAAAAAGCTTCTGAGGTGTAGATCAAATTAAGGTTGTCTGGTCATGTGATACAATGGAAATGATGTAATTCAATAAAAGGAATTCTGAAACTCATGCAGATTTGTAAAAATTAAAATCACTAAAATCTCACTAACGCTGGAATCCAGGGTTCAAATTCCCAGCATTTTTGCAAACATTGGACATTTTACTCACAGTTTAATAAGGTTCTTTAAACTACTTCATTATAAAACCAGTTTAATTAGAAAAAATATATTATAATTATTACTCTGATGTAATTTTATGCTGAAAAAAAGTCAAATGTATGAGAGAATAATAAAGGGAACTGTAACTTAAGTTCATGTTATTCTGCCCGCTGGGGCTTTTTGACCTTTCTGAACATCTCGTGTAGTGCTATTAAGTCTTGCAGTGCATCCATCCTTTCAACTATCTATTTAACCATGATAGAGCACTATCTGATTTTTTCTCTTCAATCCTCATTCCAAACTCTTTCTTTCCCACTTCAAAATCCAAAAAGCAGCACTTACGATATTGTGTAACGCCCGTCTCTACAGGGAGCCCAGTGTGTCCCTTCAGTAACAGTTTAAAACACTGGGGTTTTCTCTGACTGCCCCAAGGCTTTTCTCATCATCCAACCTGACTTTGTCTTTGTCAGCCTTTTCAGGCAGGCCGAGAGCTCCGAATCGGCGTGGGGGGAGAGGCGCTTTGTTGAAGACCTTCAGGACTGAAGTAGCTCTTTGTGCTCGTAGGTTTTGGAGGCCTGATTGTTCTTTGTCATCTGCTGATGGCATGAGCCATTTGCACTCCAACAGACAGTGAGCTGGTGGCCCGCTGTGGTCGCAAACGGATCTTGTTTTGGTCTTTGAGACAATAAAGGAATTGAATTGAATCGAATGGAGTCAATTCAGTTCAATTCAATAAACCTTATGTATCCCCGTGGGGGCGGTGGGTTGCCGGGCATAGCGGCGATCGTCTTCAATAGATTCATTTATTCTTTCATTTTTTACTAACCACTTTATCCTGTCAGGGTCACTGTGGGTGCAGCCCCACTTAGAATCAATGGGCACAAGGCTGGTTTTGACACCTAGGATTAATTTAAACTGAAAAATAATTAACTACTGGCTATTTTGGGGATGCTAATGACTATGCTAGATTATAAAGTGTCCACAAGCCTTTGGTCTTGTGGGATATGTCTGGATGCACTATAATTGGCCAATAGTATATGGAAAGCTGACTACAAGCTTAATGGAGATCCCATTCCATTTCTATGGGCTTTATTATGGAAACGCAACAACCCCCGAACACCTGTCCATCATTGTGGCAATAACAGCCTTTGCTCTGCTAGGAAGACCTTCTACAATATTTTGAGTGTGTACGTGGGTTAAAAGAGCATTTATAAGGTCATGCACAAAGTGAACATTTTATACAATTTTGTTTGGACTAGTTGCTTCATCTCAAGTGTTTAATTCCCCAGTGGTGGCCTCAATGTCACAGCTGCATTGGTTTTGGTTTTCACTTCTATGACTAAAAGAGAGGCCTTGATTTCAAAACTGCACAAGTGGAACAGCACCTGTAGGTACAAAACCCAATATCACGAAACTGAAGAGCTAATTTCTGATGACAAGCGTGATATCACGTCGTTCCGCCAATGTCTTGGGTTATTTCACTGGCCATGAACAAAATAAAATGAAAACCTGCCCTGCGGCTTATCTGCCTGGTTAACTACACTTCAAACAGCCTCAAAATCTCACTTATACCTGGAAGCAGACAGACCAAGTGCCAAAAGTCATGCTTAGATTAATTTTATGTGCAGTAGTTTAAGATTTGGGATCCGTGATCAGATATCAGCTCCCAAACAAATCTCTGATTTGACTCCTCTGTGCCATGCTGGGTCCAGACCTTAAGCTCCATCTGCTGATGCTGTGACTTAGCTATTATACCCAAAAGCATCCTGTAGCCTGGGGCTGCTGAGGGTGGAGTGCTATCTAGTGCTATGGCTATCTCTTAAGATCCACAGACCCAATGACTGGTCCAAATAGCCACTACAGTATATCTGGTGAAATGTTACCTGATTTCGCAGATGTATTATGTGGCCGATAGTATGTGGACACCTATCTTAATTATCAGGTTCAAATCTTTCTACCAAACCCATGGCAAACAGGTGTATCAAATCAATTCCAGCATGGCCATAAAGACATGATTGAACCATGGCTTGGAGGAACACTTATGCCTGTGAAGAGCCCCTATATTTTACAATGTATAGACGGAAGTTTTGGAGAGGTTGGTGACCAGATAAAAGAGGACACACTGGATTGTCCAATTTTTGAGAGAAACTTGAGGTATAGGTCAGTGGCAGCTTAGCGTTTAAGGTACTAGACTAGTAAACAAAAGATGGCTGGTTCACGCCCCACCACAGCACCTGTTGGACCCCTGAGCAAGGCCCTTAACGCATAATTGTAAGTCGCTTTGGATAAAAGGGTCTATAAATCAGGTGTGAGGAATATTTTCCCAACACTGCTGCTCCTGATACAGTCATTACCATGTTGGTGTTATTGCAGTGCTGAGGATCGGTCACCACCCAAATAACCACCACCAGCTGGTCAGTGGGGGGCCTATGTGGTACATATAGGTACTGGACCGGTGATTAAGTGTACAAACCAACAGTTGGGCTACAGTGAGTAATTGAATACCCACAAAGTCTATCTGAATGGTAGGTGTAGCTTATACAAGAATCAATATACACTGAGTAGGCATAACATTATGACTACCTTCCTAACTGACTGGTCTGCGGCTATGTATTCCGACACCTTTCTATCAGAACCAGCATTAACTTCTTCAGCAATTTAAGCTACAGTAGCTCATCTGTTGGATCGCTCCCCACTTGCATCAATGAGCCTTGGCTGCCCATTTATCGCCGGTTTACCACTGTTCCTTCCTTGGACCACTATGGAAAGATACTGACCACGGCAGACCGGGAACACCCAACAAGAGCTGCAGTTTTGGAGATGCTCTGACCTAGTCCTCCAGCCATCACAATTTGGCCCTTGTTAAACTCACTCAAATCCTTACACTTGCTCATTTTTCCTGCTTCTATCATCAACTTTGAGGATAAAATGTTCACTTGCCTAATATATCCCACCCACTAGAGATAATCAATGTTATTCACTTCACCTGTAAGTGGTCATAATGTTATGCCTAGCATTGTGTACATAGCATTGTGTACCTAATAAAATTCCTAACAGCCTAGCACCTTTTAACCTTGGGAGTCCCAATACATCCTGAAGATCACGCTACGCTCTTTATATTCCTCCACAACTCATGGCATCACCTTAACCAGATGGTAGACGCCTTTGTTGCAGTGGCAGTGAGGTGCTCCAATGTGGCTTATTGTGTCTGTCCAGGTTCTTCGCTAGTGCAGCCGAATTTCGCATCTGTCGAGTGCCAGTTCGGGGATTTTTAAAGGTTAGTGCACTTGCACTGGGTTGATGGAGAGCGGGTATCTGTTCCCCTCAAACTCCACTTATTTCTTTGTCATTGGGGATCTATTGTTTTCTAGTTTTGGAAATAAAAGGATGTCCTGACACACACACACACACCACACACACACACACACACACACACACACCACACACAAACACATTTAATGGAGCATGAGCTTGTTGCTGAAGTGTGGCATTGCTCTCAGCCTTTATTAAACACTTCCTCTTATTGTAAGCAGCAGGAAGTATATGGGCAAAGAGATGGTTTCCGCTCTACAGGGACACACCAGTCTGTGAGAAAACTGTGAGAGCTCTCAGTTAAAGGTCTAATAGGATTTATTTGCTTTTTATTATGCAGATAAGATTTCCAAATAGTTGCGACAGGAGGAAAATGCCAATTAAAAATAAATAAATAAGTAAATGCATTTGCATCCCTCAGCATTAGTCACACGTTAATGCATAACACACCCTGGCAAATAATAAACAATTCTGTTTTTAATGCAGTGTCACCTGATGGAGCAAAGATCATGGGCTTTAAATATATACACTGATCAACCATAACATTAAAACCACCTCCTAGTTTCTACACCCACTGTCCATTTTATCAGCTCCACTTACCATATAGAAGCACTTTGTAGTTCTACAATTACTGACTGTAGTCCATCTGTTTCTCTACATGCTTTGTTAGCCTCCTTTCATGCTGTTCTTCAATGGTCAGGACTCTCCCAGGACCACTACAGAGCAGGTAATATCCAAATATCCAAAAATATCCAGCCAACGGCGCCACGTGGGCAGCGTCCTGTGACCACTGATGAAGGTCTAGCAGATGACCAACTCAAACAGCAGCAATAGATAAGCGATCGTCTCTGACTTTACATCTACAAGGTGGACCAACTAGGTAGGAGTGTCTAATAGAGTGGACAGTGAGTGGACATGGTATTTAAAAACTCCAGCAGCAATGCTGTGTCTGATCCAGTCATACCAGCACAACACACGCTAACACATGATCCACCACCTAAATAATACCTGCTCTGTGGTGGTCCTGTGGGGGTCCTGACCATTAAAGAACAGGGTTAAAGCAGGCTAAAAAAGTATGTAAAGAAACAGATGTTGCAGATCAGCTTTGTGTATGGAGAGCCACAGCCTTTGAGCAAGGCCCTTAACCCTCAATTGCTTAGACTGTATACTGTAAGTCGCTTTGGATATAAGCAACTGCTAAACGGCAAAAATGTAATGTACATGTACACTGAGAATGCAAGTGATAAAACTAAAATGGCACAAAATCCACTGTGTTTGGGATTGTAGCAGGATTTTAATGGCAAATAATGTCTCAAGTTTGATATATAATAAGAGATTTAGCTCTTTGACTCTTGCTAAGACAGTGAACGCTTGTGCTGACGTTGTGAATCTTGCTAACCCTGGGGAAAACATAGACGCTAGCTTTAAATAAAACACACAGCTCAGGGTAAATGATTACAGTTCATAAAAATAGCTTGATGAATATTTTCTGACTGCCCCCGAACGCTGCACAAACAAAATCCTCCTCCCACCAACAAGCTCAGTCACATACACGCCGACTATCACGTCCACAGTAACGCCGCGCTCCCGCAAGCACGTGTTCAGCACACCAAACCGGCCGATGAATCATTAACCATCTGCTGAGAATGAGACCAGGACAGCGAGAGAAACTGGAGAGACCGAGATCATCAGGAACAAAGTCTGCTTTTTATGGCATCCTCTAGACCAACAATGACTTTGTTTAGCTTGCGGAATCGGCACGGCGAAAGAGACGCGACGTGGACGGAGAGGGGACGAAAACAAAAAGAAGCCCTGTGCTTGGTGAGGGGTAACGGGTTAAGATTCGCTCTCAGCGGGTAATTGAAGCAGCTGTGGGGCAGATTGCTGGGAGCTATAGAGAGTGATCAGCTGGAGCAGATGCTGAAAGTCAGACAAAGAGGAATACACCACAAAAAATAGAGATACCATCGATTAGACTTACAGTACTGTATGTACTATGTGAAGTTGAAATCATTTGCACCAATTCAAGCTACCATCCCAACTTAAAAAAATAGTTGCATCCACCAGTAGCAGCATCTCACTGTTTAAAATCAATAGGTTGTGCACCTGGATAAGGAAGCCTCTGAATTTATTCTAAATTGACCGGGACTCTTAGAAGTGGAAGCCAAGTGGGTTAGGAGTCTGGCCTATCATTTAGAAAGTTGAGGGTTTAAATCTTGGCTTTGCCAACCAGCCACTTATGAGCCCTTGAGTAAGGCCTTTAAATCTCTCAGCTCCTGGGGTGCTGTATAATGTCTGACCCTGAACTCTGGGCAAGGCCTCCAAACAGGCTGAGATATGTAAAGACAATTATTCATTTGTACTGTACACTTGTAGAAAAAAAATATATATTTTTATATATAAAATAGAAGCCGTTTTTGAGGTCAGGCTTTACCAGTGCATTTCACACTTAATAGCTGGCAGTAGATTTTACACTAGGTGGGAAATACTGTGAGCAGTTAATAAAGGACTCCAAGGGTTAAGCACAACTATAACAGGGTATAACAGGGTTGTATTTAACTAGAAGGTTAAATTATAGGGCACTTATCTCCTATAGGTGGTTCAGATTCAATACAAGTAGCTGACACAATACGTACAATACTAATAGGTTGGTGCATGGACAATACTTATTGGACCTGCTGGAGAACTCAACTGCCAACTGCCCCATAATATGACCCTAAAAACGAACCCATGCTCTGAACCAGATCTACCTGGTAGTCTAGGTCTTCCTGTCATGCCAGTGTCACTTATCACCTTTCTTTTGGACAGCAAATCCCGGCCAGTACCAGCAGCATTCCTGCAAACTCCACACAGAAAGGACCCGGACCGCTCCACCTGGGAATCAAACCCCGGACCTTCCTGCTGTGAGGTGACAGTGCTACCCACCGAGCCACCATGCCACCCTGATATTTTATATTTATATAAATTATTGTATAAATGAGCTGAATTCAATACGGGCGGCACGGTGGCTCAGTGGGTAGCACTGTCGCCTCACAGCAAGAGGGTCCTGGGTTCGATCCCCAGGCGGGGCGGTCCGGGTCCTTTCTGTGTGGAGTTTGCATGTTCTTCCCGTGTCTGTGTGGGTTTCCTCTGGGAGCTCCGGTTTCCTCCCACAGTCCAAAAACACGCAGTCAGGTTAATTGGAGACACTGAATTGCCCTATAGGTGAATGGGTGTGTGTATGTGTGTCTGCCTTGCGATGGACTGGCGCCCCGTCCAGGGTGTTACTGTGTGCTTCGCCCATTGAAAAGCTGGGATAGGCTCCAGTACCCCCCGTGACCCTGATTGAATAAGCGGTTAAGAAAGTGAGTGAGTGAGAGTGAATATGTACAATACTAATATTATACTGCACATGGGTACATTGTTGGGACAGTGGTAGCCTAGTGGGTAAAGCTTTGGGCTGTTAATTGGAAGGTCGAGAGGTTGAATCCTAAGCAGGTCTACCCGGTAGCCTAGGCTTGCCACTGTCACTTATCTCCTTTCTTTTAGATAGTACATTGTCTTCTGACTGTTATTAGTGGATGCGGCTAAAAGACCTGAACTCAATAATTATTGTCCACTTAAATGTAAATGTCCACTTAAACTCTCACTTAATGCGCAGTTTATATATTGACCTTGGCTCTATTGGTATTGCTGCATATCTTGTCATACTGGCTCCTGAAAGTTACTATATTTAACACCAAAAATGTAAGTTTTAGTGTCGAGACGGGTAACCAGGGAGCAGGGTGTTGCATGATGTGATGCAACATATGTAACTATGTTGGTATAAGTGACGAAGCCTAAAACC
Source organism: Trichomycterus rosablanca (assembly GCF_030014385.1). NCBI lineage: Eukaryota > Metazoa > Chordata > Actinopteri > Siluriformes > Trichomycteridae > Trichomycterus > Trichomycterus rosablanca. Next base: position 6,582,870 of record NC_085989.1, read on the forward strand.
TGAATGTGTTTGTGTGTGTGTGTGTGTGTGTGTGTGTGTGCGTGTGTGCGTACGCGTGTGTGTTGGGGGGAGTGGCGCATATCTGCAAGCTGTCGCACTTTTGACTTTTTGGGGAGGCCCTGCTGTCTCAAAACACAGCACACACTGACTAAAAAGAGCCATTGTGAAGGGAAGGCCAGTCTGCCGGAGACAAAGCGGCATTGTCATTCACACAAACATGCACATACCGAGCCACACTCATACACACAGCACCAAGATGTGAGATGCGGTCCACTGTCAAAGTGCCAAAAGGACCACAGGACAAAAGGACGTACAGAGACTTGCTTCAGAGTAAAAGCAGAATGAAAGGGGGAAAGGGGGAAAGGGGGAAGAGGGATAAAAAAGGGGGGCTGGTCAAGATGGACATAGAGACGACGGAGAGGGAGGATGATCTTTGCCTCTTACAGCTGTGTAAATTTTAGATTGTATTAAACGTGTCACAGCAGCCTGCAGCATTTTTTCATTATTATTATTATTATTATCATAAGGCGCACATTTTAAGACAGTGAAACTGTTAAGCTCTTCTTCTTCTACATGGATTTATAGCATAACATGCACTAAGGAACATGTATTCTGCAAGTAGTCCTATACCATTTATGCCAGTTTGTGCCAGTTGTGTATGTAGAGTGCCCAACCAGGCTGGGGTCACTGCTGGGACTCAAACCAGATTCTACCACTTAAGCCATAACATTAAAACCACCTCCTTGTTTCTACACTCACTGTCCATGTTATCAGCTCCACTTACCATATAGAAGCACTTTGTAGTTCTACAATTACTGACTGTAGTCCATCTGTTTCTTTACATACTTTTTAAACCTGCTTTTACCCTGTTCTTCAATGGTCAAGACCCCCACAGGACCACCACAGAGTAGGTATAATTTAGGTGGTGGATCATTCTCAGCACTGCAGTGACACTGACATTGTGGTGGTGTGTTAGTGTGTGTTGTGCTAGTATGAGTGGATCAGACACAGCAGCGCTGCTGGAGTTTTTAAATACCGTGTCCACTCACTGTCCACTCTATTAGACACTCCTACCTAGTTGGTCCACCTTGTAGATGTAAAGTCAGAGATGATCGCTCATCTATTGCTGCTGTTTGAGTTAGTGGTCACAGGATGCTGCCCACAGGGTGCTGTTGGCTGGATATTTTTGGTTGGTGGACTATTCTCAGTCCAGCAGTGACAGTGAGATGTCTCCATCAGCATTGCTGTGTCTGATCCACTCATACCAGCACAACACACACCAACACACCACCACCATGTCAGTGTCACTGCAGTGCTGAGAATGATCCACCACCCAAATAATACCTGCTCTGTGGTGGTCCTGTGGGGGTCCTGACTATTGAAGAACAGCATGAAAGGGGACTAACAAGGCATGCAGAGAAACAGATGGACTACAGTCAGTAATTGTAGAACTACAAAGTGCTTCTATATGGTCAGTGGAGCTGATAAAATGGACAGTAAGTGTAGAAACAAAGAGGTGGTTTTAATGTTATGGCTGATCGGTGTAAATATTACAGTATAAGTAATGTGTACTAATCATTCACTACTATAAAAGGAATGACTGGAATCCCAAAAATGCAATAAATGTTCCTCACAAATCTATGTAAGTGTTTACTTCAGCTGTAAAAATGCATGCCGACACATTGATATGGTGTGAAATGAAATTTGCTGAGGGTGAAAATCCCTTTAGCAGTTTGTAACATCTGCCAAGGGAACTGAATTCTCAAGCATGTAAAAGACAAGTTCATATTTTTCTCCCCATAAAATGTCAAACCTCCAGTTCGGAATCACAGGCATGTGTTATCAGTCATATTTCTGATTTATGTAGGTTGTAAATTATGCTATAGATCAGCTACTCGGTAATTTTAAGTAAAATTGCTCCAGGGAACCATTTCTCACAATTAGATCATTTTAACCATGATTCATTTATTTAAACTAACTGCTTAATCCTGGTTAGAGTCGTGTTGGCCCAGATACCACTGGGCAACATGAGGTACCAATCAACAATACACCTTAAATAGGGTGCCGCTCTACCCACGATGCGATGCGATTCACAATACTGGGTTCACGATACGATTTTTTCCCAATTTTCCCAAAGATTCCTTTTATTATTTATCTTTAAAAAAAAGAAATAAAATACTGTATTTGTGCTTATCTTTTATTTATCTAAATAATGAATGCCCTTTCATTTTTGAGGTAGGTACAATATGCAAAACAATGCTGCACATTTTCAGCATTTAGCAGATGCCTATATCCAAAGCAACTTACATTACAGTATGAGCAACTTAGGGTTAAGGGCCTTGCTCAAGGGCCCAACAACAGCAACCTAGCAGTGGTGGGGCTTGAACCAGCAGCCTTTGGATTACTAGTCCTGTGCCTTAACCACTAGGCTATAGCTTTCCCTTTTTGTGTAAAAAGAAACTGAAATGAAATAAATCCCACATTAAATAAATAAATGAATAATACAAATAAAGAAAGTGTCCTCACATAAATGAATTTGGCTGAAAATTTCCGAACCTGGCAACCCTGTAGTGACTTCAACCAGGCGAGGTCAATAGCTCCAGTGCCCTCTGCTGTTTAAAGTGAATATCGATTCATTATACATGTAAACCGATTTGAATCGTTACACATGTGAATGATGAACTGTCTTATTGTGCATCGTTACATCCCTACTGCCAAACCCTCACATTTACTCAGTCACTGGTATTTTTTGTTGGAAGTCCCTACATGGACATGGTGGAATATGGGTTACTTACTACAGACAGCTACATGAGCTGAGGATCAAACCCAGATCCCTGAGACCCATGTTGCTATGCGGCATTCACTATGCCATCCTATACTCATAACATAACCAGAATCAATTTCACTATGGTTTATAAACCTCACATCAAAGCTGGGATAGTATGTTAAATGCAAATGTGAAATGTAAATCAGATGATGCAGTCATGCTCTTATATCAAAGGACCATTCAGAAAAAGACAAGTCTATTATGGATGGGTAAAAAGAGATCAAAGGGGGTCAAAGCTTGCCACTTGCCAAAAAAATATGTGTATGTGAATAGTCTAGCAATTTTAGAACAGCATTTGTCAAAAAAATAAGCATTTTACCCTCTACAGTACAAGATATTATCAAAAGATTCAGGACCTTGGATCACTTTAATGGCACGGCATTCAAAACGGGCATACTTTTTGATTGATATAGCCACATGGGTTTGGACATATCTAAATACAACCTTGTCAATACAGACGGTTTGTTGCTGCAATATTCATTAACATTTCTGACTTCTCTGGACTAATTGAAATGGACTAATTTGTTGTGAAAATGTGTATTGTGGTCTGACGAGTCCTCTAGGCATGTGTAACCTGCTATATATGTTTATACACTGATCAGCCATAACATTAAAACCACCTACTTGTTTCTACACTTACTGTCCATTTTATCAGCTCCACTTACCATATAGAAACCTTGCAGATCTACAATGACTGACTGTAGTCCATCTGTTTCTCTGCATACTTTTTTAGCCTGCTTTCACCCTGTTCTTCAATGGTCAGGACCCCCACAGGACCACCACAGAGCAGGTATTATTTAGGTGGTGGATCATTCTCAGCACTGCAGTGACAATGACATGGTGGTGGTGTGTTAGTGTGTGCAGCGCTGCTGTCCACTCACTGTCCACTCTATTAAACACTCCTACTTTGTTGGTCCACCTTGTAGATGTAAAGTCAGAGACGATCGCTCATCTATTGCTACTGTTTGAGTTGGTCATCTTCTAGACCTTCATCAGTGGTCACAGGACACTGCCCACAGGGCGCTGTTGACTGGATATTTTTGGTTGGTGGACTATTCTCAGTCCAGCAGTGACAGTGAGGTGTGTAAAAACTCAACACAACACACACTAACACACCACCACCATCTCAGTGTCACTGCAGTGCTGAGAATGATCCACCACCTAAATAATACCTGCTCTGTGGTGGTCCTGTGGGGGTCCTGACCATTGAAGAACAGGGTGAAAGCAGGTTAAAAAAGTATGCAGAGAAACAGATGGACTACAGTCAGTAATTGTAGAACTGCAAAGTTTCTATATGGTAAGTGGAGCTGATAAAATGGACAGTGAGTGTAGAAACAAGGAGGTGGTTTTAATGTTATGGCTGATCGGTGTATAATGTTTATATCATCATAAATTTGACGTATTCCTGAGTCAGCCAATCAGAAAGAACAATTTAGTAAATAAGTCAGGTCTGTCCTCCAAAACTGTCCAATCAGGCACTTAAAATCTGTTTAGCTTCAAATATCACACTGAGACTTAACAATATTAACCAATATTTGTAATTATTGATATAGCTGCCATGGCTGTGTCCCAATCCACATAATTCAGTATTAAATACATAAAATACATTTTCTATTCTTATAACAATTAGTACATTGAATGTGGTTTAAGATGCAGGTTTTTAGTGATGTGGGGAAAAAATTCAATACATTAAATCAACACATTTTCTGACCGATGCCACTAATGCAGCGAGCCAAAAATGTGAAAACACTCCTCTTAGTTATTGCTCTAACTCTGGATATGGACATGTTCAGGCATGCAGCTATTTTATAACCATTGCCTGATGACTAAAGGTCAGCACGCTCTTGATTCATCTTATTTGCGTGTTCTCTAACTCTCCTCGTGTCGATAAATGACTAAGGCTGTATTTGAAATGGCAAATTACATACTGCCCTATTGCACACTGCTCTGTTGTCCTCTACACTGTCATTTCAGCTTGATGGACGTCCCATTGCAAAAACTAAAAAAAAAACAAATGGTATTAAAATAGAGCGACCTCTGTGTGATATGTTTAGATATAACAACAGCCACTCTTCCAAGAAGGCTATTCACTAGATTTTGAAGTATGTCTGTGGGAATTTGTGCCCATTAAGTCAAAAGAGCATTTGTGTAGCTGGGCACTGATGTTGGTCAAGAAAGCTTTAACTGATGTTCCAGTTCAGTCCAAAGCTGTTAAGTGGGGCTGAGGTCAGGGCTCTGTTCAGACCATGCTGGAACAAAAAAGGACCTTCCCTAAAATGTTGCCTAAAATGGAAGCTCATTACTGATTTATTACACCTTTAACATTCATTATTGTGGCTAAAACACATAAATTTAGTTATTAAAAGGACTGTCCCAACACTTTTGTCCATGTAGTATATATACTGTATATACTGTATATACTATATATATATATATATATATACAGTATATACAGTCACACTTTTATATATATATATACACACACAATATATATAAACTATATATAAACTTTATAGGCAAAAGTATTGGGACACCCCTATATATGTACCCTATATACACCGATCAGCCATAACATTAAAACCACCTCCTTGTTTCTACACTCACTGTCCATGTTATCAGCTCCACTTACCATATAGAAGCACTTTGTAGTTCTACAATTACTGACTGTAGTTCATCTGTTTCTCTGCATGGTTTTTTAGCCCCCTTTCATGCTCTTCTTTAATGGTCAGGACCACTACAGAGCAGGTATTATTTGGGTGGTAAGTCATTCTCAGCACTGCAGTGACACTGACATGGTGGTGGTGTGTTAGTGTGTGTTGTGCTGGTATGAGTGGATCAGACACAGCAGCGCTGCTGGAGTTTTTAAACACCTCACTGTCACTGCTGGACTGAGAATAGTCCAGCAACCAAAAATAACACTAACACACCACCACCATGTCAGTGTCACTGCAGTGCTGAGAATGATCCACCACCTGTAGTGGTCCTGTGGGGGTCCTAGCTAAGGTAATCGACTAGTAATCGAAAGGTCGCTTGTTCAAGCCCCACCACTGCCAGGTTGCGACTGTTGGGCCCGTGAGCAAGGCCCTTAACCTTCAATTGCTTGGACAATGTATGCTGTAAGTCGCATTGGATAAAAGCGTCTGCTAAATGCTGAAAATGTAAATGTAGACATGCACATTTTATAGCAGCGTGGCTTTGTAGTAAGAAAGTGCAGGTGCTAGACTGGCCTGTCTGTAGTCTTAGCCTGTCACCTATTATAAATGTGTAAAAATGCACCTGAACTGCTGAACTTTCAATTTAACAACTATAACCGGTGTCGTCAGTTTGTGGAATGTGTTACGGCCATAAAGTTAACATTCAACATATACTGTATGTACAAAAACAATATTAATAAATACAATATATATATATATATATATATATATATATATACAGTGTATCACAAAAGTGAGTACACCCCTCACATTTCTGCAGATATTTAAGTATATCTTTTCATGGGACAACACTGACAAAATGACACTTTGACACAATGAAAAGTAGTCTGTGTGCAGCTTATATAACAGTGTAAATTTATTCTTCCCTCAAAATAACTCAATATACAGCCATTAATGTCTAAACCACCGGCAACAAAAGTGAGTACACCCCTAAGAGACTACACCCCTAAATGTCCAAATTGAGCACTGCTTGTCATTTTCCCTCCAAAATGTCATGTGATTTGTTAGTGTTACTAGGTCTCAGGTGTGCATAGGGAGCAGGTGTGTAGTACAGCTCTCACACTCTCTCATACTGGTCACTGAAAGTTCCAACATGGCACCTCATGGCAAAGAACTCTCTGAGGATCTTAAAAGACGAATTGTTGCACTACATGAAGATGGCCAAGGCTACAAGAAGATTGCCAACACCCTGAAACTGAGCTGCAGCACAGTGGCCAAGATCATCCAGTGTTTTAAAAGAGCAGGGTCCACTCAGAACAGACCTCGTGTTGGTCGTCCAAAGAAGCTGAGTGCACGTGCTCAGCGTCACATCCAACTGCTGTCTTTGAAAGATAGGCGCAGGAGTGCTGTCAGCATTGCTGCAGAGATTGAAAAGGTGGGGGGTCAGCCTGTCAGTGCTCAGACCATACGCCGCACACTACATCAAATTGGTCTGCATGGCTGTCACCCCAGAAGGAAGCCTCTTCTGAAGTCTCTACACAAGAAAGCCCGCAAACAGTTTGCTGAAGACATGTCAACAAAGGACATGGATTACTGGAACCATGTCCTATGGTCTGATGAGACCAAGATTAATTTGTTTGGTTCAGATGGTCTCAAGCATGTGTGGCGGCAATCAGGTGAGGAGTACAAAGATAAGTGTGTCATGCCTACAGTCAAGCATGGTGGTGGGAATGCCATGGTCTGGGGCTGCATGAGTGCAGCAGGTGTTGGGGAGTTACATTTCATTGAGGGACACATGAACTCCAATATGTACTGTGAAATACTGAAGCAGAGCATGATCCCCTCCCTCCGGAAACTGGGTCGCAGGGCAGTGTTCCTGCATGATAATGACCCCAAACACACCTCTAAGACGACCACTGCTTTATTGAAGAGGCTGAGGGTAAAGGTGATGGACTGGCCAAGCATGTCTCCAGACCTAAACCCAATAGAACATCTTTGGGGCATCCTCAAGCGGAAGGTGGAGGAGCGCAAAGTCTCGAATATCCGCCAGCTCCGTGATGTCGTCATGGAGGAGTGGAAAAGCATTCCAGTGGCAACCTGTGAAGCTCTGGTAAACTCCATGCCCAGGAGAGTTAAGGCAGTTCTGGGAAATAATGGTGGCCACACAAAATATTGACACTTTAGGAACTTTCACTAAGGGGTGTACTCACTTTTGTTGCCGGTGGTTTAGACATTAATGGCTGTATATTGAGTTATTTTGAGGGAAGAATAAATTTACACTGTTATATAAGCTGCACACAGACTACTTTTCATTGTGTCAAAGTGTCATTTTGTCAGTGTTGTCCCATGAAAAGATATACTTAAATATCTGCAGAAATGTGAGGGGTGTACTCACTTTTGTGATACACTGTATATATACTGTATATCATATTTGTTTTAACTGAATACAGGTAAACATGTTTGACCTGCTTCATTGCTAGTTTTGGGTAAAGTGTACTCTGTGTCACCGTAGATTTATATCCCAGTAAAACAGGAAGTTACCACTTAAGGGTTCTTAGACACTCAGGAATATAAATAGACAAACACTATAATTACAATTTGTTAGGAAGGATTTTAAAGGACGCTGATAGTTGATGTATTTGGGGTTAAATAATTCTGTAACTGACTGTATGTTACAGAACAATTAAGTGTCTTTATTTACCTTTCGTTTTTATTATCTAGTCTAAAGGACGGAGTCTGTTTATGCACAATATCTTAAACACATTCATACAAACACACGTCAGGTGGATTTTTATTGCTCTGATAGCTCCATGTATGAGATGTTGTTTGGCCTTTCACATACCTGCCATGTGTCGGGAGCAGAAAGGTGTGTTTACGATGGTGTGGGGTAGGATTAGGGCTATTTAAAGCTTTGCACGTCTGTTTTCACACGCACACACGTGCAATATCCCAGGATGCAACTGAGAAACCAGGCTTGGCTTCTGGGCTCGATCCTTTTATGTAACTTGCTCCAGCACTGGAAAAAAAAGAGGGCCATGTGAACCTGAGGCTATTTTCTGGCCTACTCTTTTTTTCCTTGACTATTGTGTGTGTGCATGTGTGTGTAAAAGTGTGTGTGAGTGGGTGTGTGTGTGTGTTTAGAAGTGAATGCACTAGTTTAAGAAAGTTTTACTCAGACATAACAGCAAAGGGAAAATTCTGTTTTCTGTAGATGTTTCACCCAATTTTTATTACTAAAAGCTATTTAATACTGAGAACATAATTAATACTGAGAGGGAATAACAGTTGACAACAGGTTTATTATTCATTTGTGTTCAGACATAACAACAGTTGTTTTCAGTTTGATTGTCCTAGATAGTCCTGGATAACCACCTGACCTTCTCTCCTCATGTAGCCAACATGACAAGATCGTGCCGGTTCCTCCTCTACAACATCAGGAAGGTTCGACCATTTCTGTCCATGTAAGCTACTCAGATTCTCGTCCAGTCACTTGTAATCTCCCGGTTGGACTACTGCAATTCCCTCCTGGCAGGTGCTCCCATATCCACTATTAAACCCTTGCAGCTCATTCAAAATGCAGCTGCTTGTCTGGTTTTTAACCAACCTAAACACAGAGACACGCTAAGCACTCCAGATCATCCATCACCAGTGCAGGCACTTTGACCAGACAGCAGAGGGCGCAAATGTACAGCCTCAATAAATCTGACCTATTCCCTTTCTCAGACAAGCCAACCATGCCTGTACGGGTGCCTGACCACTTCGATAGCACCTAGCATTTTCCGAGCACTCTTTAGATGCACCTCTTAGAAGGTACATCGCCAATGTAAAAGACAAAAGAAATCGTGTAAAAGCAGAAATGGTTGGGAGCTAATTGATTAAAGTTCTCATCAGCAAACATCCCCTAACCTGCTGCTGCCCCCCTGTGAGGTAATGATGTGGGCTAATGAGAACCGGACAGACTCCAGACCACACACTCATACACTTAACACTGCAAGAATGCTCGAGCTATTCAGCATTAAACTGATACAGCCTCTTGGGATATTTTTAATGACGCTATAAATGTACCATTGCTGAATTATACTCAACTAAGCAGGGAGGCTGTTTTAATAGATTTTCCACTTTAAGGCTCAGTACCCTTTTACTAAGGCTCCCCTTGCTGCCTACACCATTTCTTTAAATAATCTATAACCCGTTTCTGCTGAATCCTCCAGCTCATGTTCATACCAGGGAAAGAAAGTCAGGTTATATTACCATGATCTTAAATAGTCTACTTTGTCTAGCAGTTAAGTTTCACAAGTCCCATTACGATGTTCAAAGCCCTAAATGGCTTTATAACAACATTTTATTTCTAATTTCCTTATGCAGTATAGCCCATTCAGAGTACTTTCGTTCAGATGTAGCAGGACGTTTGTTAATCCTTAGAACAACTCATCGCTCAGCCAATAGAAAACTCTCGAATGCTGAATCAGATTACATTATGTCTACAATGGGACCACAAATGGGACTTACAATGAAGTAACAATACAAGTAAAGCCGCTCAGCTGGCGCAGCAGTAAAATACTCTAGCCCATCAGAGCTGGGTTTTCGAATACATCGTTTTGAAACTCAGCTCTGCCACCCGGCTGCATGAGCAACGATTGGCTGTTGTTCATAGAATTGGGGCAAGCCGGATCATAGGTCCTCATAACTGGTCCAACTACGACCCCTGCTGGCTGATCGATGGCGCCTGCACAGGGCTGAGGAATAATGCTGATCAGGGTGTGGCTCTCCGTGCACAGTGCTGATCGGTATATATGAACTCGACTTGTGCGGGTGAAAAATGCAGTCTGTACTGAGCACGTGTCGGAGGGGGCGTGTGTCAGTTGAGAAGCGTCCTCAGTCAGCGGTGGAGGGTTGTATCAGTGGAGGATGCAATCAGGGTAATTGGACATGACTGGATTAGGGGAGAAAATTGGGGGGGGGGGGTTGTTTATTTGTTTATTAGGATTTTAAAGTCATGTTTTACACTTTGGTTACATTCATGACAGGAACGGTAGTTACTCATTACACAAGATTCATCAGTCCACAAGGTTATATCAAACACAGTCTTGGACAATTTAGTATCTCCAATTCACCTCACTTGCATGTCTTTGGACCGCGGGAGAAATCCGGAGCACCCAGAGGAAACCCACACGGACACGGGGAGAACATGCAAACTCCACACAGAAAAGACCCGGACCGCCCCACCCAGGGATCGAACCCAGGACCTTCTTGCAGGGGGAGGAGTAACAATACAAGGAACAAAGCCGCTCAGATGGAGCAGCACTAAAAACACACGCTGTTCACCAGAGCTGAGATCTCGAATACATCGTATCGAATCTCGGCTCTGCCTGCCGGCTGAGGCTGAGCGGCCACATGAACAATAATTGGCCTGTTGTTCAGATAGGGGCGGGATTAAGCCGGATGGGGACTCTCTCTCAGACTAGTGCGATTATGACCTCTGCTGGATGGTTGGTGGCGCCTGCACCGAGATGGGAAAGGAGCGCAGTAGAGGGTGTGTCTCTCCGTACACAGCGCTGTACTGCACTGCACTCGTCAAGTGTAGGTGATAAGATGTTCGATTGCTGTGCACGTTTCGGAGGGGAGCAGCCTCGTCCTCCCAATCAGGAGCAGGGACCAGCATTAGTGTGAGGATGATTGACGGGCAGAAACTGGATGCGCTAAAGTGGGAGAAAAAGGGAAAAAAATACAAGGAACAATGTCTAGCTCAAAGTCTGCATTCTAATTCATCCCAAAAAAATGTTAAATGGGGTTGAGGTCAGAGTTCTGTACAGGTCAGTCTAATTCTTCTACTAAACACTTGACTGGTAATTTCTTTATGTTTGTTTCTTGTTTTTCTTCTCGGATTGTTGTCACAAAATTGCACATGTGACAAGTTTAAAGAGCAAGGGAACCTTCACAAATAAAACTTTCATTTATTGTCCTATAAAACTGATAAATGCTAAGTCCTGCATAGAATTGATGCTTGGCTTTCTCTTTGTGTAATAGATGTTCAGGTTGTATTTTTGATGCAGCAGCAGGCATTTCTCAGTACTCCAGAGCCCATGTGGCTATATTTATCACAACAGCATGACTGTTTCTCATGTGCTTCCATCTGAGGCTGTTTTTGAACAGTGGTTTCTGGTCTTTTCCTACACAGATGAAGATTTATCTAGATTCATTCAATCTTTTTACAGTACAGTGTATGTTAAATAGTGAACACGAATCGCACAAATTTGTGCACCACAAATAGTGGTGTGCGATACTGCAAAATTTGGTATTGATCCGATACCAAGTAAATACAGGGCCAGTATCACCGATACTGATACCAATACTTTTTACTTATAATGCAGCTTATTTACTTTCATGTAAGGAAAAGCAGTGTGTCATGATTTAAGAGGTAAATGTATCATTAATATGCTTTGACGACTAAATGATTTTGTGTTAATTAGTTAATCATTCCACAACACACCACTCTGCAGATATGGTGGCCAATTAGTATCTGCTGCAGGCACTGCCAATTATGCCCGCTAGATGGCACCCAGCCGACCGGAGGCAACACCGAGTTTTGAACCGAGGAGTTCAGAAACTCGGTGCTGGTGTGCAAGCGGAATATCCCGCTGCGCCACCTGGGCGCTACCAGGAATACATTTAATGATATATAATAAATGATGTTTTGAACTCTGTGGAAACAGTCTGGTGGAGTCTCTTTCCTGTTCCAGCATAACAGCACCCATGTGCAGGACATGAGGACATGATTCGATGACTGGTCACACACTCGTACTCATCTAACGCACAGGTGTCCGCATACTTTCGGCTTTATAGTGCATATCCAGCGCTGTTCTGGTTGAACGTCTGAAGGGTCATGACCCTGTCTGGACATGTTTCGCTGGTGCCAGAACAAGCTGGCATGTCTGTCACCAAACACAACAGATCCTCCTGTCTCTGGCAGCTGTTCCATTTCCAGAGAAAAGAGCCCTTCACTTTCAGAACCCAAAAACAGCCTCTTTTGTTTCTTTGAAAGCTGAGTGAAAAGAAAGGGTTACTGGATTACTAATTACTAACAAGTCTGCTGCTCTGTAGAGTGACTATCTATTTACCTAAAATACCCACCAATAAATACAGTTTATACTAAACTCTTATATATTTATAAACATAGTTCTGCATGAACACTATACTTTTCCCAAATGTTGCCCTTTGGACCTGGTATCTGTTTCTGCAGTTACGGACTGATACCTAGCCAGGGTTGGAAAGCACGGGAATATTCAGACAGTATATTTTTTCCCCTTTTTCTCCCACTTTAGCGCATCCAATTTCTGCCCATCGATCATCCTCTCACTAATGCTGGTCCCTGCTCCTGATTGGGGAGGACGAGGCTGCTCCACGCCCCCTCTGACACGTGCACAGCAATCGAACATCTTATCACCTACACTTGACGAGTGCAGTGCAGTACAGCGCTGTGTACGGAGAGCCACAGCCTCTACTGCACTCCTTTCCCGTTTCTGTGCAGGCTACAGACAGTATTTTGAGTACAAAAGTTAGCTAGTATAAAAGGATAGCATTAAATATAATATCAAGTAAAATATAGTATCTAATTACACAATGGGAAGAACTGTTGCTGGTGCCAAAAGGACTTGTTTGAGTATGTCAAAAACGTAATCTTGTGGGTTTTTAAGTCCAATTTCTATCTACGAGGGATCTTCAAAAAGTTTCTGCACTTTTATATTTTGGTTGGAAGCGGTGAGGGTGGGAGGAGTAGTAATTGGTCGTGTCTAAGGGACTGAGAGACGCTTATAGTCCGGATTTAACACCATCCGAATTTCACCTTTTTGGACGCTCAAAGAAGCTTTAAGGGAAAAAAGATTTTCATGTGGTGCATCATGGGCTACGCGCTTAACCAAAAACATTTTTAGCTGATGGCATTAAAAAGTTGGGACGCTGGGAAACATGCATCAGAAGGTGACTGTGTAGAAAAGTGATGTCATTTGTTTTTAAAATACTTTTTCGCTTACTAAGCTAACACAGTTAGCATCATGCCATTCAAACCAATGGGATGGGGTGGCACAACGCGCTAGCATGTCAACTAACATCTGCGCTCAGGTGGCGCAGCGGTAAAGTACGCTAGTGCACCAGAGTTGGGGTTCTGAATGCATCGCATTGAATCTCGACTCTACCTCTCCGACTGGGTTGGGCGGCAGCACGAACAACGATTGACTGTTGTTCAGGGTTAGAGGGTAAAAAGTCGGATCATAGGTCCTCATAACTGGTGCGACTGAGGCCCCTGCTGGCTGACTGATGGCGCCTGCACAGGGCCGAGGAATAATGCTGATGGGGGTGTGACCCTCCGTACACAGCGTCCATTAGTGTATGAACTCGACTCGTGCAGGTGAAAAATGCAGTCTGTACTGATTGCGTACGGGAGGGGGCGCAAGTCAGTTGAGAGGCGTCCTCAGTCAGCGGTGAGGGATCGAACCAGTATAGAGGACGCAATCAGGGTAATTGGACACGACTAGAATAGGGGAGAAAAATTGGGGGGAAAAAAACCTAACATCTCCCTTTGTGTACCGAAAACGGTTACATTCGCTGACAAGCCTGAATTTGCAACTAAATACACTTGTGCACGTTTATACAAATTAAAAATCAATAATAATTTATTTACGTTTGAAAATAACTCCGCACCATCTGCCATGCTTTTTATTTTTCTGTGAGAAAAGTTGTGCCACATTGAATGCTGGGATTGCCTTCACCGATAAGGCAGCATCGGATGCTCACTCGTTCTCTAGTCAAAATACTGTTGAAATTTTAAGTTGCCTAACTAGTGAGCATATTAAGGCACCTAGGATTTTGAACAGCCTCCTTCTCAGGAGTGTGTGCATGTAGGATGTCAAATGCTGTCTGTGTAGAGAGCGCACTAGGTTAAACACACCCATTATGTTATTTCTGTTTGTAGTGATGATGTGTAATGCACTAGTGCTGTTTGCAGAAAAGCAATCCCATGTCACAATACTCCCACCTTCATATTTCTGCTTTGAATATAATGTTCTTGCAACCGTTCTTTCTTCAGGCATGACAAACTAAATGATTGCTAAAGAGTTCTATTTTTACTTCATCCAAAGTTTTGAGTGCCATGTAGGAACATAGATGATTGCAGTGCAGTTTATTGCTATTTCTTCTCATTGTAATTGTTGTTCCTGCTGCTTTTAGGTCATCCTGCAATTCTTCTCGATTGATTATTAGTCTGAGACCACTGAGAAAATTTTTGGCTTGTCTGTCTGGGAAAAATTACTGGCAGTTTGTCTGAGAATGAACACTTGTAGTTTCATGAACTTTTAACATCACTGGCAGGCACTTGACGTAATGGGATGTTTCAGTTTTTAGTGTAGGACTTTAGCAGACTTCATTACCTTTAACCTGATTGCTACTAGTTGCATGAACTCTTCACAGCCAATCGTAACAAATTTTATAATAAAACTAATTGCAATTTGCCCTAGACCAGGGGTGTCAAACTCATTTTCACCGAGGGCCAAATCAGCATTATGGTGGCCCTCAAAGGGCCAATTGTAACGTATCCTGCTGTGATTGCAGTCTGTTGTTTTTCTTGGAGGCCGAATTCTGCATTTATATTGTCCTACTTTACCACAGACACAGCCTCATAACACAAGAGACGCACCGGTTTCTCTTCCTGAAGCACAAACTTGTTTTCACTTTCATTAAATTTCCTCCTTCTGCTTAATTTTCTTAATTATCTTCTTGTACATTTTAGGATCATGTGTAAATATGTGTAACATCATCTACTGGCGGGCTGTGTCACTTTGCAGGTCACAAAATCAGCCTGTGTATTTTTAAGACAATCATTCTGCCCTCACTAATCGTTTATCCCCCTTTCCCAGCTAGACAGACAGACAGACAGACAGACAGCTCTATTCAGAATACAGTTGGTTTATTTGCTCGCCAGCTGTGTGATTTACTGTGTGCATCAAAATGAAGTAAAAATACAAACTAAAATGCTGTGATATACTCACTAAACATTTACTAACAACTGAGAATATAAACGCCACTACTTACAGACGATGCTTTGGTATTATACTGCAATATAATTATTTGTATTTATTTATTATTGTTTACATTACTGACTACGCTACTTCGCGTTCTCTTTGCCGTAAAAGTCACATGGCTTCTTAGCAAAGGTTAAAGTTAGTTGCCATGACTATGATGTCACGGTTGTCTCTTAAAGGCGCAGGAGTCCCGTTAAATTATAAGCGCGTCTCTGTAACGACTCAAACCATCACAACAATCATACAGTCGTTAAACCTCTTGCGGGCCACATAAAATGACGTGACGTGAGTTTGACACCCCTGCCCTAGACTATTTTATTTATTTATTTATTTATTTATTTATTTATTCATTCATTCATTCATTCATTCATTCATTCATAATTTGCAGCATTGGTGCCTGTAAATTAATTTTTTTTAATACTTTTTTATATATATATATTTTTCCCCCTCTTTTTTCCCCCAATTTTAATCCCCCAGTCTAGTCGTGTCCAATTACCCTGATTGCGTCCTCTATACTGATTCGACCCTTCACCGCTGACTGAGGACGCCTCTCAACTGACATGTGCCCACTTCGGTACGTACAGTCAGTACAGACTGCATTTTTCACCTGCACGAGTCGAGTTCATATACTTCACAGGCACTGTGCACGGAGGGCCACACCCCCATTAGCATTATTCCTCAGCCCTGTGCAGGCGCCATCAGTCAGCCAGCAGGGGCCTCAGTCGCACCAGTTATGAGGACCTATGATCCGACTTTCTTACCATTAAGAACAGCCCAGCCCAGTCGGAAAGGCAGAGCTGAGGTTCGATACGATGTATTCAAAACCCCAACTCTGGTGAGCTAGCGTACTTCTCCGCTGCGCCACCTGAGCGGCTATTTATTTATACTTTTTAACTTTATTTTTATTTTATTTTTCTTACTGCTTATTAATACATACATTTTGTTTCTATTTATAAGTTCTAAAAGAAAACAGTTGTACATTTGAACTGAATGCATGCGTCAAAGGCTTAAATTGCATTTTGTATCACTTTTAAGTCAAATTAAATAAAAACGCCCGCCAAATCATTATGGAAATTAAATCCTGCATATGTCAGCCGTTATATAAACTATATTTTGATCTTTGATGACAGGGGGGAACTGAGATGGAACTCTGGGAAGAAAATAAGGATTCTCTTGAGGTTTGGACTACTAAGCAGATGAGTGACTCAATCTGTTGCAAGTCTTGACAAGCTCCAGCCGCCACAAGTTCCATGTTTTATATTCATAGAAGACGATTTAATGTGACAAGCTGCGAGAAATGAATCATCTGTGGTTTAAACTGTCTCTATTTGTCTTGTATACTTGTTTTTTAACTATAAATTGCCGTAAGCACGACTGTTTCCTTTAGCGGGTTTATTATACGCACCTTTGCTCCATAATCTTGCTGTTGGCTGAGCAATTTGCTGTAATGTTTGTCCTAATATTTCTTAATATAGTATTAGGGTTGGGTGGGTGGGCTAGGATTATATATCCTAGGGTTAGGGTTAGGGTTAGTATAAAAATGCAGTGTTCCTTACATTTACTTTGACTTTTATTTGATTGCAGACAGTTTGAACCCAAGATATTTCATGTTCTATCTGCTCTACTTCATTTAATTTGCTAATAAACCTTCATTCCTGAATTTCAGGCTTGCAACACATTCCAAAAAAATTTGGGACGGGGGCAATTTAGGGTGAAAAAAACTAAATAATGGTGTCATTCCAAACAAGTTATGTCAACAGGTGATTGTAAAAGGCTGAGTCTTTGATGAGCAAAGATGATCAGAGGATCTCCAGTTTATCAACAAATGTGTGAGAAAATGATTGAAATGTTTAAAAACAACGAACCTCAAAGAAAGATTGAAAGGGATTTGCATATTTCTCCCTCTACGGTGCATAATATCATTAAACCATTCAAGGAATCGGGAGGAATTTCAGTGCGTAAAGGCCAAGGGTGCAAGCTTAAGCTGAACGCCTGTGATCTTGCATCCCTCAGACGGCACTGCATCAAGAACCGCTACTGAACAATAGCTGATATAACCACATGGGTGAGGGATTACTTTGGCAAATTTTTGTCAAGCACTACAATACAGAGTTACATGCACAAACGCCACTTAAAACTTTACTGTGCAACAAAGTAGCCTTATGTTAACCATGTCCAGAAGTGGCATCGACTTCTCTGGGCTTGGAGGCATCTACGATGGACCATCACACAGTGGAAACGTGTATTATGGTCAGATGAATCAGCATTCCAGGTCTTTTTTGGAAAAAATGGACACCGTGTGTTTCGGACCAAAGACGAAAAGGACAATCCAGACTTTTATCAGCAACAAGTCCAAAAGCCAGCGTCTGTCATGGTATGGGGCTGTGCCAGTGCCCTTGGTAAAGGTCATTTACACTTCTGTGATGGCAGCATCAATGCAGAGTCTCACAAGTACAGTGAGATCATAGAGCAACATATCTATCGCTCTATGTTTCCTCCTACTAAGTACTAAGACGTGCGAGTGAGGTGAACTGGAGATACAAAATTGTCCATGACTGTGTTTGAGATGAATCTCGTGTAACCAGTGATTTTTGTGTGTGTAAAAGTAAAACATATGGCCTGCTTAAACCATTTTTTCCACACGTGTACGAGCTCTCAGCTATGAATCTATGAATTATTCACAGACATCAATAGTTTGCCAAGCGTCAAAGCAGCAGGGCACCTGCCTTTGGTGCTGAGAAACCCTGGTTTGAATCCTGCTACAAGGGCACTGTGATTTATTTATTTATTTACGCTGTTGCAGTGGCAAGAATGCAACTCCACATCCAGCATTTCATCTCTTAGACACAGTTGGTAAGTAGTGTGTGTAGAACAGTTGTAGCCTAGTGGTTAAGGTACTGGACTAGTAATCGAAAGTTCAATGGTTCAAGCCCCACCACTGCCAGGTTGCCATTGACAACATACTGTTACAGTGATGTAATTCGCTTTGGATAAAAAGCATCTGCTAGCCGCTCAGGTGGCGCATCGGTAAAACACACGCTGAACACCAGAGCTGGGATCTCGAATACATCATATCGAGTCTCAGCTCTGCCTGCCGGCTGGGCTGAGCAGCCACGTGAACAACGATTGGCCTGTTGTTCAGATAGGGGTGGGATACTAAAAAGCCGGATAGGGTCTCTCTCATAACTAATGCAATTATGACCTCTGCTGGCTGATTGATGGTGCCTGCACAGAGATGGGAAAAGAGTGCTGTCAGGGTGTGTCTCTCCGTACACAGTGCTGATCCGCACTGCACTCGTCAATGTGTAGGTGACAAAATGCATACGGCTGCTGCCCACGTGTCAGAGAGGGCATGGGTTAGTTTCGTTCTCCTCAATCGGAGCGGGGATCGGCATGGTGGAGAGGAAGCATGATGCAATCGGGCAATTGGATGAGCTAAAAGGGAGAAAAAGGGGAGAAAATGCCAGGTTCAAGTGTATTAGACTACTGCATCACCCGAGCACCAAGTTACTAGTTCTTCTTCAATCCACATGTATTAGAATTCATACTGAAGTATATTTGATCTCATTATTTTATTCGTTGAATTTAAAACTGACAGTAATGTTACATGTTTAATCCTCAGAGGCTAAACAATCCACACACAAGCTAAACCAAAGGTTCCTCAGGAGCGCAACCAGCTTGAAAACTGTTTTCAGATGTGCTTAAATGTACCGAACTTAGGCAACGAGTGGAAAAATGTGCAGATGTGGAAACCCCTGTGTGTGAAGGTGAAACAGTGAAACAACAATATGAGAACAACAATGTAGGGGGACCACTTGGCCTTTTTTACCATTCGCTTTATTATCCAGAACATTGTGAGTTTGAGCTCCATTATGAAAGAGCTTGAGGCTAATTGGCTTTGCTCTCTGTGGCATTTTTGGCTCCCCTATTAACGGATTAATGGATGAAGGCACATGCCCTTCAAGTGTGTTGGTTTATAACACGTCAGAGCCTTCGCTTCCAGATTGTTAACTTCACATAATAGAGTCTCACTTAGTGAATTGGAATTAATTTATAAATTGGAAGAACAATTGGGTAATAATTTAAAACCTACACAGTGTTGTCAAAACGTAATCTCTTCCTTTTTGGTTACCACTATTACTTTACATTTGTCACACTCAGTAACCTCAGATTATCTGATCAAACATAATATTACACAAAGCGCACTGAAGTCAAAACACAACAGATTTTCTTATTTTAAGGACCAAAGTCAACAAACATGCAACATGTTCTTTGCTTAATAACATATCTTAGCACCGCATCTAGCAGCAATGACTTCAACTACACCATTTCTGTTATTTTATATTAGTCTAACACATCAGTGTGGAAGAATGTCAGCCATCCCTACAGTTACAGAACCACTTTAAGTCAGACACAAAGCCAGGTTTCCGGGCATGCTCCTCAGTTCACGTCTTACCACTCCAAAATTAATTTTATTTATGATTTTATAATATAATAATAATATAATATGTACATGACAGAATGTGCAATGTACACATTATAATATTATATTCCTATTACATAATAATAATAATAATAATAATAATAAAATATAATATGTACATAACAGAATGTGCAATGTACATATTATATTATTTGTATTCCTATTATATATAATAATAATAATTATTATTATTATTATTATTATTATTATTATTATTATTATTATTATAGCAGAATGTGCAATGTACATATTGTTATTTATTTTCCGATTATATAATAATAATAATACAATATAATATGTACATGGCAGAATGTGCAATGTACATATTATATTATTTGTATTCCTATTATATATAATAATAATAATAATAGCAGAATGTGCAATGTACATATTGTTATTTATATTCCTATTATATAATAATAATAATTATAAGAATAATACAATATAATATGTACATGGCAGAATGTACAATGTACATATTATATTATTTGTATTCCTATTATATATAATAATAATAATGATAATAATAATATAATTATTATTAATATTTATAATAATAATAATATAATATGTACATGGCATCCAATCACTTCAACTTCAGCTTAAATCCTACTCTTACATCTTACATCCTACTTGAGCATTTTCTAATAGCAAGAAATGCAATATATATTCACTAACAGCAATCCCAGGCTTGTGGTTGGCATGCCTAAGGAAATAGAAGCATAACAAACAGCTTGCCCAGATGGTCAGAAAAATGAGATCTAAGAAAAGTCACAAAACAAATTATTTCAAAATTAAAAATACAGAAGGTGAAAGTTAAATAGAAGAATGGGTTGAATAAAACTTAAACAGTGAGAAGAACATTCTAAAGATGAAGAAAAGAACAACAGTACCCAGGAATCCAAATATGTTGGGAAAAGGCTACAGAGGTCCAGTTTATACTACTCAACCGTTAAGCCTGGGCATTTAAATAATTGGACAGAAAATTAAAGCACTATATGAGGACATAAAAATGAGGTTTGTGCTTTGAAGAACATAAAAAGGAACTCACCATACTCAAACAAGAATTTAACTAACAACTAACCATAATCATACAGGATTTAAAAGCAATAAATAGGCTGGATGATGCAAAAATGCAGATTGTGGATGTAGAAGCATTGGAGGAGACCTAAAGACCTAAAGAATAAACTGACAGACGTCGAGGGACGATCATACCAGAATAATATCAGATTCTTTAGAGTGCTGGAGGGAGAAATGTGAAGTTTTGTGCTTGAGTTTGTTAAAAAACTTACAAAAGAACAACTCAGAATGGACATGGATTTAACGATAGACAAAGCACATAGCGCTGGCTCCAAAACCTTGATCTTTCTTGAATATTAAACCATTGATGATGATCCTGTAATGAAGGTAATTTAGAAAAGAAAAGAATACTCTTTTTTTGCTTTTTTCCCCCAATTTTCCTCCTAATTTAGTCGTATCCGGATTACCGGATTGCATTACACTTCCTATCTACTGATGTCGACCTCCACTCTGACTGAGGAGAGCCTTGACTAACACTAACAACTTAGACACTTGTGCAGTTGCCGACTGCATCTTTTCACCTGCAAGAGGTTCATATGTGGATCAGCTTTGTGTACGGAGAGACACACCCTGATTACATTCCCCCTTATCTCTGTGCAGGCACCATCAATCAGCCAGCAGAGGTCATAATTGCACCAGTTATGAGGAATCTCCGCCAATCGTTGTTGTAGGCGCCCAGCCTGCCGGTAGCAGAGCTGAGATTTGAACCTATGAGGATGAGATGTCAGCTCTGGTGTGCTAGTGTGCTTTACTGCTGTGCCACCTGAGCAACCAAGAATATTCGATTTAGTGTTCGATTTTATACACTGAGACAAAAATGCAGCCAGTTTCAACACAGGAACAAGACGGCTTGGTGATTGTCCAATAAACAAGCTGTGACAGTCACTCTTCTGGGAACAAGCAGGGCAAAAGTGTAGATTAACAAGGAGAATTACCCCAAGCACATCCGAGAGAAATTCAAGGGCTTCACCAAGCTAATGACTCACCCGCAGAGGACAATCATCAATAATCTATAAGTAACAAAATGACACATATGATATAGGTTGAAAAGGTTTGTGACTATTACATACGTAATGTGTTATGAGTCTTTAATCAAGCAATAATGAGCAGTAATTACACTTGCTGAACTTCAGCAGTTAGTACCTCAGTTCCTGAGCTATTAATAGGAAAGGTGATAAGGTAGCACCATGGTAAACATGCCTGTGTGTTGCAGGCATTACACAATTCACAGCTTTTAGTTTTTCCTGCATTTTACCAATCCCCCCAACAAAAAGCAACCCAAAGAAAAAAAAACACATATCTGTGTCTAAAATTTGCACACGAGCATTTAAAGACATCAGATCACACTATTTCTGAACAATGACTTGCAATCAGATTTAGTTCAGATCATCCCGTTATCCTGTTTGGAGAAAACACATGGCAATCTGGGTTGTGGGTGTGATTCCAAGAACCCACAGTGAAGTATGAAGGTTGGAGCCTCATGATTTTCCCGTGACAGGTTAAAGAAATTTAATCTCCCACAGATTCAGTTTTACACAGCTGTCATAGAATCCATCTTGATCTCCTCCGAAATCGTTTGGTTCGGTGGTGCTTCAGAAACTAAAACGCATCATTCACTTTTGGAGATGATCATCGGGTGGAGCCGGCCGTCCATCAGCAGACTGTACAGGTCCAGATTACAGAAGAGTGTGAGAAATACTCTCATCCTGGACACCACCTGGCAAACACGTCACTAGATTTTCACCCTTGCACACAACATTAGTCCCGTCCTAAATAGCAATCGCTACAATGACCTCAAGATAACCTCATATTAATTATGTAATTTGTATATTTGTGTCCCCGTGTCCGCATGGGTTTCCTTCAGGTGTTCCGGTTTCCTCCCACAGTCCAGACGCATGCAGTTAAGTTAACTGGAGACTGAAAATTGCCCTAGGTGTCAATATATATATATATATATATATATATATATATATATATACAGGGGTTGGACAAAATAACTGAAACACCTGTCATTTTAGTGTGGGAGGTTTCATGGCTAAATTGGACCAGTCTGGTGGCCAATCTTCATTAATTGCACATTGCACCAGTAAGAGCAGAGTGTGAAGGTTCAATTAGCAGGGTAAGAGCACAGTTTTGCTCAAAATATTGCAATGCACACAACATTATGGGTGACATACCAGAGTTCAAAAGAGGACAAATTGTTGGTGCACGTCTTGCTGGCGCATCTGTGACCAAGACAGCAAGTCTTTGTGATGCCATGGTATCCAGGGTAATGTCAGCATACCACCAAGAAGGACAAACCACATCCAACAGGATTAACTGTGGATGCAAGAGGAAGCTGTCTGAAAGGGATGTTCGGGTGCTAACCCGGATTGTATCCAAAAAACATAAAACCACGGCTGCCCAAATCACGGCAGAATTAAATGTGCACCTCGACTCTCCTGTTTCCACCAGAACTGTCCGTCGGGAGCTCCACAGGGTCGATATACACGGCCGGGCTGCTATAGCCAAACCTTTGGTCACTCGTGCCGATGCCAAACGTCGGTTTCAATGGTGCAAGGAGCGCAAATCTTGGGCTGTGGACAATGTGAAACATGTATTGTTCTCTGATGAGTCCACCTTTACTGTTTTCCCCACATCCGGGAGAGTTACGGTGTGGAGAAGCCCCAAAGAAGCGTACCACCCAGACTGTTGCATGCCCAGAGTGAAGCATGGGGGTGGATCAGTGATGGTTTGGGCTGCCATATCATGGCATTCCCTTGGCCCAATACTTGTGCTAGATGGGTGCGTCACTGCCAAGGACTACCGAACCATTCTGGAGGACCATGTGCATCCAATGGCGGTGCCATGTATCAGGATGACAATGCACCAATACACACAGCAAGACTGGTGAAAGATTGGTTTGATGAACATGAAAGTGAAGTTGAACATCTCCCATGGCCTGCACAGTGACCAGATCTAAATATTATTGAGCCACTTTGGGGTGTTTTGGAGAAGCGAGTCAGGAAACGTTTTCCTCCACCAGCATCACGTAGTGACCTGGCCACTATCCTGCAAGAAGAATGGCTTAAAATCCCTCTGACCACTGTGCAGGACTTGTATATGTCATTTCCAAGACGAATTGACGCTGTATTGGCCGCAAAAGGAGGCCCTACACCATACTAATAAATTATTGTGGTCTAAAACCAGGTGTTTCAGTTATTTTGTCCAACCCCTGTATATATATACTTTGTAGTTCTACAGTTACTGACTGTAGTCCACCTATTTCTCTATATACACTGACATGGTGGTGGTGTGTCAGTGTGTGTTGTGCTGGTATGAGTGGATCAGACACAGCAGTGCTGCTGAAGTTTTTAAATACCGTGTCCACTCACTGTCCACTCTATTAGACACTTCTACCTAGTTGGTCCACCTTGTAGATGTAAAGTCAGAGACGATCGCTCATCTATTGCTGCTGGTTGAGTTGGTCATCTTCTAGACCTTCATCAGTGGTCACAGAACGCTGCCTACGGGGTGCGGTTGGTGGACTATTCTCAGTCCATCAGTGACAGTAAGTTGTTTAAAAACTCCATCAGCGCTGCTATGTCTGATCCACTCATACCAGCACAACACACACTAACACACCACCACCATGTCAGCGTCACTGCAGTGCTGAGAATGATCCACCATCTAAATAATACCTGCTCTGTGGTGGTCCTGTGGGGGTCCTAATCATTGAAGAACAGGGTGAAAGCAGGCTAAAAAAAAGTATGTAGAGAAACAGATGGACTACAGTCAGTAATTGTAGAGCTACAAAGTGCTTCTATATGGTAAGTGGAGCTGATAAAATGGACAATGAGTGTAGAAACCAGGAGGTGGTTTATATACAGTGTATCACAAAAGTGAGTACACCCCTCACATTTCTGCAGCTATTTAAGTATATATTTTCATGGGACAACACTGACAAAATGACACTTTGACACAATGAAAAGTAGTCTGTGTGCAGCTTATATAACAGTGTAAATTTATTCTTCCCTCAAAATAACTCAATATACAGCCATTAATGTCTAAACCACCAGCAACAAAAGTGAGTACACCCCTTAGTGAAAGTTCCTGAAGTGTCAATATTTTGTGTGGCCACCATTATTTCCCAGAACTGCCTTAACTCTCCTGGGCATGGAGTTTACCAGAGCTTCACAGGTTGCCACTGGAATGCTTTTCCACTCCTCCATGACGACATCACGGAGCTGGCGGATATTCGAGACTTTGCGCTCCTCCACCTTCCGCTTGAGGATGCCCCAAAGATGTTCTATTGGGTTTAGGTCTGGAGACATGCTTGGCCAGTCCATCACCTTTACCCTCAGCCTCTTCAATAAAGCAGTGGTCGTCTTAGAGGTGTGTTTGGGGTCATTATCATGCTGGAACACTGCCCTGCGACCAAGTTTCCGGAGGGAGGGGATCATGCTCTGCTTCAGTATTTCACAGTACATATTGGAGTTCATGTGTCCCTCAATGAAATGTAACTCCCCAACACCTGCTGCACTCATGCAGCCCCAGACCATGGCATTCCCACCACCATGCTTGACTGTAGGCATGACACACTTATCTTTGTACTCCTCACCTGATTGCCGCCACACATGCTTGAGACCATCTGAACCAAACAAATTAATCTTGGTCTCATCAGACCATAGGACATGGTTCCAGTAATCCATGTCCTTTGTTGACATGTCTTCAGCAAACTGTTTGCGGGCTTTCTTGTGTAGAGACTTCAGAAGAGGCTTCCTTCTGGGGTGACAGCCATGCAGACCAATTTGATGTAGTGTGCGGCGTATGGTCTGAGCACTGACAGGCTGACCCCCCACCTTTTCAATCTCTGCAGCAATGCTGACAGCACTCCTGCGCCTATCTTTTAAAGACAGCAGTTGGATGTGACGCTGAGCACGTGCACTCAGCTTCTTTGGACGACCAACGCGAGGTCTGTTCTGAGTGGACCCTGCTCTTTTAAAACGCTGGATGATCTTGGCCACTGTGCTGCAGCTCAGTTTCAGGGTGTTGGCAATCTTCTTGTAGCCTTGGCCATCTTCATGTAGCGCAACAATTCGTCTTTTAAGATCCTCAGAGAGTTCTTTGCCATGAGGTGCCATGTTGGAACTTTCAGTGACCAGTATGAGAGAGTGTGAGAGCTGTACTACTAAATTGAACACACCTGCTCCCTATGCACACCTGAGACCTAGTAACACTAACAAATCACATGACATTTTGGAGGAAAAATGACAAGCAGTGCTCAATTTGGACATTTAGGGGTGTAGTCTCTTAGGGGTGTACTCACTTTTGTTGCCGGTGGTTTAGACATTAATGGCTGTATATTGAGTTATTTTGAGGGAAGAATAAATTTACACTGTTATATAAGCTGCACACAGACTACTTTTCATTGTGTCAAAGTGTCATTTTGTCAGTGTTGTCCCATGAAAAGATATACTTAAATATCTGCAGAAATGTGAGGGGTGTACTCACTTTTGTGATACACTGTATATATATTGGCCTACCAAACTTTCACAGAGAAAACATGGACGACTCAACCAGGTCATAAAAGAACTCAGACAAACATCTAAAGAACTACAGGGCTCATTTCTTTCAGATAATGTTCATGTACAGTATGTGATTCTACAAAACAAGACACTGGGAAAAATCGCATCCATGGGACAGTTACAAGGTGCAAACTACTGCTGACCAAATACAACACAAAGCCTTTGTCTTGCATTTGGCAAAACACATTTAGATGACCGCCAAGATCATTCTTCAAGATCCTGAAGTTGAATGTCCACCTGTCAGTTCATGACCTATCAAAGTTCTGACTCGAATCCCATAGAGATGCTGTGGCAAGACCTTAAACAGGCAGTTGATGCTCAAAAACGCTCCAATGTACCAGAATTAAAACACAGTGATTTAAAAGAATCATCTCGTCATCATGGTTTAATGAATTGGTGAGCATCCCATCAAACACCTTTGGGATGGATCGAAATGGTGATTGAGACCCAGATCATCTAGTCCAACATCAGTATCTAACCTCACAAAGGCTCTTTTTACTGAATGGGCACAAAATATTTGGGAAAACCTTCCCAGAAAAGTGGGGGTGTTGTAGCTGCAATGTTTGGGGGGTGGTGTATCCCCCTTTATTGTGATGCTGTAAGTGAGAGTTGACTGTATCAGTTGTACATCATTTAAATGGACAATGAGACTGGTAGAATAAAATACTAAATTCCTGGGGTGTGTGTGTGTGTGTGTGTGTGTGTGTGTGTGTGTGTGTGATTTTTGAGACTCTTGTGTCAGCACAGTCTAAAAGGCATGAATCAATAGCACAGGAAGAAGCTGTGGCCTGGTGATTTGCAAAATCACAGGGAGCGAAAGCCAGAAGTTGGTGGGTGCCATCCTCTTTTTAAGCAAATTAGGAACAGATCGACTGATTCTTGGTGGCAGTGATGCTATAATCTATGGCAAGGGCAAGGCAACAGAAGGGAAACAGGGGGAGGGAGATGAGCATTTGTCTCTGATATTAAAGCGCTTGGGGGAAGTGGAGGCAAGCAGACAGGCAAACCTGCAGCTCTGGAATGGACGTGCTAAGACACTGTGTAGGTGTCAGAGTTGATAAAGCAAGGTATGAAAATTTTATTTTATGTATTAAAATGTTGGGCGGCACAGTGGCTCAGTGGGTAGCACTGTCACCTCACAGCAAGAAGGTCCTGGGTTCGATCCCCAGGCGGGGCGGTCCGGGTCCTTTCTGTTACCCCTTTTCCACCGACGCGGCACGGAGCCCGTTCCGGTTCCCGAACTTGACTTTGAACCGGTTCCCGAACTTGACTTTTGAGGTTCCAGACAGTGAACTAGCGGGCCAATCTGGCACCACAGAATACTTGGTTTTTCAGCCCGAACCATGACGTCCATCAGTGGGCGTGTCATGTTGTACAGCATAGCGCGTTAGCAACGGTGGCGTCAGCTGGTGTCCCGTATGGAGCGTAATGCTGCATTTTTTTTTTTTAAAGTTCACTTGATTACATTTTGAGCCAGTTTGCCGCTGGTATTTTTAAAGCGCCTTTAAAAAGGTGAACTGTGTGATATTACGTGATAAAAGTGACCCGGACAGAACGAAACACGCTTAACGTGAAAAATAAAGCGTGAAGCTTTTTCAACTCCCCGAGCTGCATAAACACACGTGTAAATCCAGCTAAACACAGATACGTGTATTTTGTTGTATTTTAGAGTAGATTTGATGGTTATTTCACACAGGTGTTTGTTCATGTTGTGGAACTTTAGTGATGTTTCACCGCTCAAGCTGAGCGCTGAGCTAATCGGCTATTTGCGCCGAGAGTCGCGGTGAAAGCGAAGCGCAAAACTCTTCTCACGTTAATGAACTAAAGAAAACAACAACTAAAACAATCACGTCACGTCTTCTTATCACCGATTGTTAGATTGATGCTTTTTACATAAAAACAAACATCTGTAACAGCAGCACAAATGCTCGCACATAATCTACACGCTCCGCCATGATATTACTACTCTTTACTTTCGTTAAGTAACGCCCACCGTTGATGACGCTGCTTGGTTCTCAAAAACTGGTAGAAACGCGCGTCGGTTCTCTACAGAACACCAAGGTTCAGAGAAACCCGAACAGAACCGGTTCAAGAACCATGTTTTTTTTGGTGGAAAAGGGGTATGTGTGGAGTTTGCATGTTCTCCCCGTGTCTGCATGGGTTTCCTCCGGGAGCTCCGGTTTCCTCTCATATTCCAAAAACATGCAGTCAGGTTAATTGGAGACACTGAATTGCCCTGTAGGTGAATGGGTGTCTGTATGTGTGTGTGTGTGTGTGTGTGTGTGTATGTGTGTCTGCCCTGCGATGAACTGGCATCCCGTCCAGGGTGTTACTGTGTGTCTTGCACCCATTGAAAAGCTGGGATAGGCTCATCTCTGTGCAGGCACCATCAATCAGCCAGCAGAGGTCATAATTGCAATATATATGAGAGAGACCCTATCCGACTTAATCCCGCCCATATCTGAACAACAGGCCAATCGTTGTTCATGTGGCAGCTCAGCCTCAGCCGGCAGGCAGAGCTGAGATTCAATACGATGTATTTGAGATCCTAGCTCTGGTTCCAGCGTGTGTTTTTACCGCTGTGCCACCTTAGCGGCCCTAACCTTACATTTTAAATTTCACAGCAAAGATTTGGGCAAAGGCTCATTTCGTGGTCCGTGACGCGATTTTCACAGCCCTGAATTAGGTACGGCCTTACATATTAGCCATACAAATATGGTCAGTTGTGGACACTAAGGGATGTACACGGTCAGCAAGAACACTCAGAAAGACTGACATTCAGTCAATGCATGATTGGTGTTAGATGAACTGTGTGTTCAACCCCCACACCATTACAACACCACAAGCAGCATGAACTCTTAAGACAGAGTAGGTTGGGCTCATGCCAAATTCAGACCCTATCTGCAGGTTGCAGCAGAAATCAAGATAAATCAAACTAACTAGGTGACGTTTTTTCCAAACTTTAAATGTTCAGGTTCTGTAAATCTGTGCACACTTTTGCTTTACATTCCATTTCTTGACAAAAGTGGAATCCATTGTGGTCGTCTGGTGTAGCATGTCAGCCTCAGGATGTGATGAGCTCACCATTGTTGTAAGGAGTGGTTACTTGAGCTATCATATTGTTTTCTGTCAGATAAAATCACTTTGGCCAAATGCTTCTGCTAAATGCTGCAAATGTAAATGTCTTAAGCAGAACAAAACTCCTAATCTGTCCATCTTACGATTGTATTCCAAAGTATCTTAAGGGCTGTTAAGGCTTTTATATCCACCCCTAACCTGGATTCTTAAGATCACTTGGTACATCATGGCAACTGGGCATTTTGCTCTGTATGCAGTTTTTGGCACTCCTTAAACTGGTTCTGCTTCAGCTGAGTATCTCGAAAAGTCTGGGAAAATAATGCATTTGTCATTCCACTGTCGTCTGCCCTTCTCTCTTTCAGTGCTCAGAATAGTTCACCTGGCCATTCACCTGGGGCCGGGCACGGTGTCGAGGCTCCGTGTGCACACTCAATTTCCAGCTGTCGCTCACTTGAATCAATACACAGCATTTACGGGATCACGTCTTGTAGGAATGCCATATTCCTGACTTCACTTCCCTCAGGAAATCCAACCAGTCGAATTTTATCGCATCCACAGTTTTGCCATAAAAAGCGTCTAGCTGTGCTTTAGGTTCAGGCGGGTTAAGTGCGACCTGTTCTCATAATTCACCGTCCGCATCTGCATGAAACTCCAGTCGTTTTTCCATATCAGAAGCAGTGGATCTTGTGGCAAATAGCCTTGTTGGTTTGGCAGAGGTTACATGTTCAAGATTCTTATATATCCTGGCACTATCCTGAGATATATCGGGTTGCTCCGAGTTTTTTGGGTCATCACCCTCGCCTTGTTCCTGGTCACTGGAGCTTGTGAGCGTAGTTGCCTTTTGATCTGATAAAAAGTTTAAATCTTTGATTGTTTTGACATCTTAAAAGTATTAGCTCACTCTTGCATTCAAAATAATGACCATTTAAGGGTAAGGTTACATTTAAAGGATTGGGCGCTTGGTATCACATGGCAGAGATGTTTACAAGTCACAAAATATGAGTCTGAGTCGAGTCACAAGTCTTTAGGCTAGAGTGCGAGTCAAGTCACGAGTCTTTAGGCTAGAGTCCGAGTCAAGTCATGAGTCTTTAGGCTAGAGTCCAAGTCAAGTCACAAGTCAATATAATCTACACAAAACATATATCGTAAATGTAGCATAGCAATAAACAAATAATATGTAAATTCAGATAAAAAACAACAACAGATTAGTGACTGTATTTTGCCGTTTTACTTTGTGCCTTTACTTTCCTAGGTACCAGTTAAAAGCTTCAACTGACATTTGACAGGCCCATCCACGTGTATCATGTCTGCGTCATGGTCGGGTGAGAGTACGCTGGCGTCCCTTTGTTGACTGCCGCTTCTCCCCATGTCTGAACTGTGTTTGTTGTGTTGTCTTTGTCTATAGTGTTTATGTTTTAATTTTAAGTTTTTGTTTTGGGTTTGGCGTGTTTGTTGCTGCCACGCGGCTGTTCTACTCTGCTGAACCTGGCTGTTAGCACCGCTGCTATCGTGCTCTGCTGAACCTGGCTGTTAGCACTGAGGCTATTCTACTCTGCCGATCCTGGCTGTTAGCACCGCTGCTATCGTGCTCTGCTGAAACTAGCTGTTAGCACTGAGGCTATTCTACTCTGCCGATCCTGGCTGTTAGCACCGCTGCTGTCGTGCTCTGCTGAACCTGGCTGTTAGCACTGCGGCTATTCTACTCTGCTGATCCTGGCTGTTAGCACTGCGGCTTTTCTACTCTGCTGATCCTGGCTGTTAGCACCGCGGCTATTCTACTCTGCTGATCCTGGCTGTTAGCACCGCGGCTATTCTACTCTGATGATCCTGGCTGTTAGCACTGCGGCTTTTCTACTCTGCTGATCCTGGCTGTTAGCACCGCGGCTACTCTACTCTGCTGAACCGGGCTGTTAGCTCCGTGGCTATCGTGCTCTGCTGAACCTGGCTGTTAGCACCGCTGCTATCCTGCTCTGCTGATCCTGGCTGTTAGCACCGCTGCTATCGTGCTCTGCTGAAACTAGCTGTTAGCACTGAGGCTATTCTACTCTGCCGATCCTGGCTGTAAGCACCGCTGCTGTCGTGCTCTGCTGAACCTGGCTGTTAGCACTGCGGCTATTCTACTCTGCCGATCCTGGCTGTTAGCACTGCGGCTTTTCTACTCTGCTGATCCTGGCTGTTAGCACCGCGGCTACTCTACTCTGCTGAACCGGGCTGTTAGCTCCGTGGCTATCGTGCTCTGCTGAACCTGGCTGTTAGCACCGCTGCTATCGTGCTCTGCTTGATCCTGGCTGTTAGCACCGCGGCTATTCTACTATGCTGATCCTGGCTGTTAGCACCGCTGCTATCGTGCTCTGCTGAAACTAGCTGTTAGCACTGAGGCTATTCTACTCTGCCGATCCTGGCTGTAAGCACCGCTGCTGTCGTGCTCTGCTGAACCTGGCTGTTAGCACTGCGGCTATTCTACGCTGCTGATCCTGGCTGTTAGCACTGCGGCTTTTCTACTCTGCTGATCCTGGCTGTTAGCACCGCGGCTACTCTACTCTGCTGAACCGGGCTGTTAGCTCCGTGGCTATCGTGCTCTGCTGAACCTGGCTGTTAGCACCGCTGCTATCCTGCTCTGCTGATCCTGGCTGTTAGCACCGCGGCTATTCTACTATGCTGATCCTGGCTGTTAGCACCGCGGCTATTCTACTCTACTCGGCTGTATCGGGCTGTTAGCACCGCTGCTATCGTGCTCTGCTGATCCCGGCTGTTAGCACCGCGACTATTCTACTCTCCTGAACCGGGCTGTTAGCTCCGTGGCTATCATGTTCTGTACAAATATTGTTGTTGTCATTTATCTGTTCTTTGTATTATTAATTGTTAAGCGACCTTGGGTTTTGTGAAAGGCGCTATATAAGTGTAACTTATTATTATTATTATTATTATTTTGTTTTCATTGCAAATCACCTCACAGCGGCCAAAATCCCAAACACAGAAAAAAAAATCCATAATACTGCTTACCTGAGCTTATGTTCTTCCAGATGCTATGAAATTTATAACCGCGTGTTGTCTTATTAGGAACATAATCCGTTATTTTGTAATTGTGCTTATAATTAAAAACCTCCAAACTTTTCTCGGTTGCGAAGTAAAACACGAACTCGTTAGAAAGCCAATCAAGCGTTTCATTGACAATCATCTGTGTGACGCTGCAAACGAAATACATGCAAATATTGATTGGTTGGTTCAGAAAGAGGTTCTTACAATAATTAGAGCCAATTCTGCAGGAGCGTTCCATTCACATTATCTGTTACTGTGAAGTGCACTACGTAGGGTATTCCACCATTTTAAGTAGGGAGCGATGCTTCATCACTACGCCGGAAGCTGGCTGGAACATTTACCCATTGTGTGCGTTGTGGGTTAAGACGGCCGGAGCGTTATTAGAGAGCAGGAAATGACACGATCAGAATGATGTCGAATCATATATATACTGTATATAGAATTGTCACTTGTAACTAATGAACTAATGTTGCTGACTTTTGTTGTCCACAATTCATTTTATGCGAGTCACGAGTCCGAGTCCCCATCTCTGTCACATGGTGTATTACAATAGCCCATTGTTTTATGGTGGAATCGTACCCGCAGCGACCAGGATAAAGTGATAATGAAGATAATTGAAATTATAAAATTAAATGAAGTAATTTAAACGCTTATTAGAGTGATGCCCCACTGAGCTCTCTTTTACCCTTGCACGTGACTCCACGTTATGTTTTACACATTTTTTCCTCAGGGAATTTTTGACACCATGGTGTGTTTGACACACATTTTTAAATAGGATGTAAAAAAAGATGTAAAATTGGCAGAGCCATAAAAAAGAAATAAGAATTGGGCATAAATGGTTGTTTTGGCAACTCTTGTGTCAAGTGAATCTTGCATTTGCTGGAAAAATCCAGTGACGTTAAAACAGCCAAAGTCTGATGACCGTAAGGGAGGTAGTGCAAACTTCGACCAATCAGGAGAGACAGTATGCTGGGAATGTTATGATTTTGTAACACACACTCCCTGCAGGGCAAGAGAAAACACACATGCACAAACACACACACACACACACACACCGTAATGCTCATATGCAGTAATAGTCATGCACACATCACATGGTAAATAAATGAAAAAAGAAAGGCAAAGGTGATGTTTATCCTTTCTCTCTTTTTACTTATATACACATGCACCCGCATTCTAACCTGCAGCCGTGCATGTACGGAGTGTACACGCAGTGAGGAACAGAGTGTCTTCTGTTGGACGAGGATAAACAGTGATAGGGCTAAGGATCATGTTGTGAGCACATTCATTACTCACACATTTATCAAAGTGTTGAGAACAAAAACACATTCCTGGAAGGCACAGGCTCTTCAAAAATACCATTAATGAACACACACACACACACACACACACAACACAAGTATAGAAGGCAAAAGATTACCTACATTTGTAAACAACATGAACACTACATAGTCAAATTATGTGGATACTTTAGATGTTTTAGCAATGGGTAGTGCAAGCACAGCGAGAAGGGCCTGGGTTCGATTCCCAGACTGGACAGCCAGGGAACTTTCAGTGTAATGTTCTCCCCGTGTCTGTGTGGGTTTCCTCCAGGTGCTTTGGTTTCCTCCCATAGTAATGGATATAACCACCGATCAGCCATAACATTAAAATCACCTACTTGTTTCTACACTCACTGTCGATTTTATCAGCTCCACTTTCCATATAAAAGCACGTTGTAGTTCTACAATTACTGACTGTAATCCATCTATTCCTCTGCATGCTTTGTTAGCCCCCTTTCATGCTGTTCTTCAATGGTCAGGACTCTCCCAGGACCACTACAGAGCAGGTATTATTTGGGTGGTGGATCATTCTCAGCACTGCAGTGACACTGACATGGTGGTGGTGTGTTAGTGTGTGTTATGCTGGTATGAGTGGATAAGACACAGCAGTGCTGCTGGAGTTTTTAAATACTGTGTCCACTCACTGTCCACTCTAGACACTCCTACCTAGTTGGTCCACCTTGTAGATGTAAAGTCAGAGACATTCGACACAGTGACACCGTGCTAAAACATAGTAAAAAACTTAATTCATGTATTTTTGTAGTGTTTTGTAGATAAATAAGTGATCTTGTCTTTTCAGAACTTTAAGCAAAATTGCAAATTAATATCAGTGAAAGAAAGATATGTATGTATGTAATGGTGTCTTATGTAAAGCCTTCCCAAAAAGTGGACGCTGTTCTAGCTTTACAGGGGAAACCGACTCCATAATAACAGCCATGGAATCAAATCAAATCTTCAACAAAATCAAGGTTAGGTATCCACAGTTTGTGCTGTTTAATATTTAATTTAGCATGAAACAGTGATATGGGTACCATAAGGGAACAAAATGAACTAATCTCATTGTTATAAGGAGCAAAACATAAGCACAGCCCTGATGAGTCAGCCTTCCTTTCATCATATTAGTAACAATAAAGCTGTACAAAAATTTCCAAGAAGATATCCTGATCAGGATTACTTGATACGGAGTGAAGTCAGGCCAGGTCACTGCTGCAGGGTCTTGTGTTTTTATAGATTCATGAATCACAGAAAGAAGAGCTGCTGTTATTTTCTCTTCCAGTATCCGAGCTCTGGGAAAACGGGCGGCTGATTTTTTCGTTGCGGTTGAGCGAGATGAGAGAGAGATTGAGAAAGAAATGGAAAGCGCAAATGTAATTAGCTCAGGACAGAGAATGGCAAAGGATCCTGGGAGAGACGGCCACATGTCTAGATGATGGGGAGATAGCTCGCTGTGCAGAGCGCCAGCTCAAATGTTATATGTTCTGCATAATTAGATGAGTCGCCATGCAGGAGCAGAGAGGGAGCCATAAAATTCATTCAAATACACACAGCCAGGCATGGCGGCGCAGCTGGTAGAGTGGGTGCCACACGGCAATGTGGGTCCTCGAGACCTGGTTTCAATCTTTGCCCCTTGCTCGCTGTCTGAGAGATGTCTTACATGTTTTTTTTCTGCGTCTGCGTGGATGTTTTTCCAAGTATTTTTGGTTTCCTTCCATCTTGCAAAAGACATGCAGTAGGGGTTTATATTATTAATATCATACATATCTAGTATTCCCATTTCTATACTTATGCTTATTATTGTTATTATGTTATTATGCATATATTACTATATGCATATGTGTATAGACATATACACTGATCAGCCATAACATTAAAACCATCCTTGTTTCTAAACTCAGCTCCACTTACCACTTACTTTTACAATTACTGACTGTAGTCCATCTGTTTCTCTGCATGCTTTGTTGGCCCTCTCTCACCCTGTTCTTCAATGGTCAGGACCACCACAGCACCACTACAGAGCAGGTATTATTTGGGTGGTGGATGATTCTCAGTGACACTGACATGGTGGTGGTGTGTTAGTGTGTGTTGTGTTGATATGAGTGGATCAGACACAGCAGCGCTGCTGGAGTTTTAAACACCTCACTGTCACTGCTGGACTGAGAATAGTCCACCAACCAAAATATCCAGCCAACAGCACCCCATGGGCAGCGTTCTGTGACCACTGATGAAGGTCTCGAAGATGACCAACTCAAACAGCAGCAATAGATGAGCGATCATCTCTGACTTTACATCTACAAGATGGTCCAACTAGGTAGGAGTGTCAAATAGTGTGGACAGTGTGTGGACACGGTATTTAAAAACTCCAACAGTGCTGCCGTGTCTGATCCACTCATACCAGCACAACACACACTAACACACCACCACCATGTCAGTGTCACTGCAGTGCTGAGAATGATCCACCACCTAAATAATACCTGCTCTGTGGGGGTCCTGATCATTGAAGAACATGGTGAAAGGGGGCTAAAAAAAGTATGTAAAGAAACAGATGGACTACAGTCAGTAATTGTAGAACTACAAAGTGCTTCTATATGGTAAGGGGAGCTGATAAAATGAACAGTGAGTGTAGAAACAAGGTGGTCGTATTAATGTTATGGCTAATTAGTGTATATTACTATGTATATATTACTAAGTATATAGACCTAGTATCATATATGTAAATAGCTATAGTTATAATTATTATAATTATTATATTAACCATAGATAAGTATGTTTACTGACGTTCTTTTTTTTTTGTTTACACAGTGCTACTATTTGCACTTCTGGTAGATTCTAAATGCATTTCATTGCCTTGAAACTGTACAAAGCAATGACAACAAAGTTGAATCTATCTATCTATCTATCTATCTATCTATCTATCTATCTATCTATCTATCTATCTATCTATCTATCGAACTATCTATCTATCTACCTTATCTATCAATTTCCCTCTTCCTTCTCATTTTCTTTTTGACCTGAATAACCAAATCTCTGTCTCTGATTGGCTCATGGATGGTTACATCACAACATGTTTCATCCATAGGTCAAATCTGGTGATTTTTTTATTCAGACACAGAACCGTACTTTGATGTATGGCAGTGATGTATGCATGGTTGCATTTGAACCGTCAACACATCGTTCTCATTAAAATCAATGGCATCAGTGCGCTTTTGATGGATGCCAAGAATGCCCATGTGAACGCAGCCCGAGCCAGCTCTGACTGACTGAAGCATGCTAAAGCTGTGTTTGTTCTAATTAGAGGAAACGATGTGGTGGATGGAGGTAGCGCTGCTTCTGGTGGGATGGTGAGTATGCGGTATGTGGGCGGCACCACTGGGCCGGTTTAATTAAATCAGTCGCATGGTCCGAGATGAATTAAAACTGTCTCATTATGTTGCAGGGTGGTTGATAATGCACGTGCTGGGAGGACTGTATCTGTGGTTTGGGCACATCACTCTTGGATGGTCAGACCTATTTTTCTCCAAAATGTACCTTTCATTAAGTGATCAGCAGTTTTAGTCGCTGGCACCCACGGTTCAGTGTCAATAAACTTCATTAGCTTCTTCCGCTGAGGAATATGTATGCTGGTACACAGCGATGTTGGCAGCCACCAACAAATTACTATCTGTTTCTCTTTCTGACTCAATGCCAGGCTGGAAGATTTGAGTACGAGCAGCCAAACCATGTAAGTGTCATTGCATGGATGAGAATCATCAACTGACCAAACATTATCTGGTCAGTAGGGGTCCCAAAGGTCCTATATTCAAGCGACCCACATTTTGTCCATGATTTTTTACCACGAGCCAAGCAACACAAACAATGCATTACAATGAAACACAAAACTAAATATACTTAATTAATAAGAATGGTGGCAATCTGGTCCCACTGTAGTTTACATAATGTAACATAAAGCCTCCACAACGGGTGTATGTGTACATGTCATTTCGTGTTTATGTGCCTGTTAAATTAATGTAATGAGATGTTAGCTGGAATGCTAGCGGGTTGTGTCACCCAAGGGTTTCAGTGGCCTGAGGCAAACTCTCTTAGCTTAGTAAGCTAAAACTGCTATGGTGGGCAGGGACAGCGAATGACATAATCGCTAAAGCATCTCAATAATCTTATACTTTCTAAAGTTTGATGTCAGTTAGAATCCTCTCTACTCCAGGCAGTGGGAAGCAAGGCAGCTCACTAGGTTTTCAGACAGACACCGTGAAAACTCTCAGAACTGCTCATGTTCTGGCCCGAGACCCCACATACTGTAACAGCCCTCAAAATCCCCTGATTTCTGACTTGAAAATATCTTAGAACTAGAAGCGTTATGTAAGGAAAAGTGTGAAAAATATGTTAAACAAGAACAAATAAAAAAAACTGCTGGCAAAATGGTCCTGAAGATCTGGGTTGATTCTTACCTTTGGTCTACGTCTAGGTCTTCGTTTTGGCTGCTCTACACTGTCCCTAGAGGTAAATAAATGTAAATGTTATGATGCACTGCTTTGGGGTAGCACCAAATATACACTCACTAGCCATAACATTAGAAACATTTCTAATGTCCATTTTATCAGCTCCACTTACCATACAGAAGCACTTTGTAGTTCTACAATTACTGACTGTAGTCCATCTATTTCTCTACATACTTTTTTAGCCTGCTTTCACCCTGTAATGGTCAGGACCACCACAGAGCAGGTATTATTTGGGTGGTGGATCATTCTCAGCACTGCAGTGACACTGACATGGTGCTGGTGTGTTAGTGTGTGTTTTGCTGGTATGAGTGGATCAGACACAGCAGCGCTGCTGGAGTTTTTAAATACCGTGTCCACTCACTGTCCACTCTATTAGACACTCCTACCTAGTTGGACCACCTTGTAGATGTAAAGTCAGAGACGATCGCTCATCTATTGCTGCTGTTTGAGTCGGTCATCTTCTAGACCTTCATCAGTGGTCACAGGACGCTGCCCAAGAGGTGCTGTTGGCTGGATATATTTCTGGTTGGTGGACTATTCTCAGTCCAGCAGTGACAGTAAGTTGTTTAAAAACTCCATCAGCGCTGCTGTGTCTGATCCACTCATAGCAGCACAACACACACTAACACACCACCACCATGTCAGTGTCACTGCAGCACTGAGAATGATCCACCACCCAAATAATACCTGCTCTGTGGTGGTCCTGTGGGGTCCTGACCATTGAAGAACAGCATGAAAGGGGGCATTTAAAATTTTCAGCATATTATCAAGTGTAACCCACATTACACACTACAGCTCCTAAACTGACACATTTACACTGTATTACATGATAAAAAACCAGATTTCTATTCATAATTTCAATAGCATTTAAAGTATTCAGCCTATCAATAGCATTTAAAATTTTCAGCATATTAAAACTTCAATAACT
Source organism: Trichomycterus rosablanca (assembly GCF_030014385.1). Lineage (NCBI taxonomy): Eukaryota > Metazoa > Chordata > Actinopteri > Siluriformes > Trichomycteridae > Trichomycterus > Trichomycterus rosablanca. The sequence goes on from NC_085989.1 coordinate 6,622,414, forward strand.
TTTAAAATATGCATCCAATTGCTCCAAAACAGCTTGAGGGGAACTGTGGAAGTCAAGGGCTTATGTTAAACCCCCAAATAAAAGCATGGTGCAGGTTGGGATGTTATGCCTTACAAGGGTGTAAGTGTTTCGAATGTAAGTGTGTGTGTGTGTGTGTGTGTGTGTGTGTGTGTGTGTGTGACACTGCTTTTCTGAAAATGGTCAATTCCAGCTAAGAAAGCACAGCTCTCCCACATCTCGCCGACCACCCAAGGCAATCGGTTTCTTTTTTAGGGTAGGATGTAAAACTGCTCCTTTTCCTCCTCCTCCTCCTCCTCCTCTTCCAAACTGCTTTCCTAAACACATGCTGCCGTTACAGAGTGACTCATGTGGTTAACAATTAATTCTGCTCAACGCTGAATCACCTTCTATGATTCGTGCTCACGTTGCTAACTAGGACCTTTTACACATTTAGTAGCATGTTAGCTGTTGTTTGAAGCAGGGTTGCCAGGTTTAGTATTTTAAACAAATATTGTTCTCTATTCAGGTCAATAGCAAAAAAATACCCCAAATATAGTGCTTACTTACTAAGAACACATTTACCCTTGGGGGAACAGATTCCAGATTTTTAGATTTACCTGCTGAACATTTTTATCACATGCTTGACTAAAAGAACACACTTAGGACTTCAAACAGATTGTTTCATTCTTTAAATTAGTGCCAAAGAAGTCATAGTCATGTAGCTTATTTATGACAGATGCGCTACACTGCAGTTTTTCAGCGTTTTAGTGCTCTTGTGAGGCAATGGCGCCACCTGCTGGTAACTTCAATCAAGGCAGCTTCAAAGGCAGTGGCGTGAAAACAAATTTGCTTATTCATTCAATTTAATTTCAAATTAAAAGCTAATTAATAGAAATTATTAAAGAGTATGTACATTTAATGTCTATGGAAAAGCTACAGATCCAATACATTACATGAAACATCCCTTTTAGTACAACTGGTTTGATAATCTGCTAATGAAAAGTTCATGGAACCACAAGTATTCCCCAGACAGGTGAGCAACACAAACTTTGCCAGCATGCTTTTAGATAAATAATTACTAATATTAAGAAAAGTAAAAGAGAAGCGAGCAGTAACTTTTCAAGTTTGTTTTTTTAAATGCATTTTTTCCCCTTTTTCTCCCCCTTTTAGCACGTCCAATTGCCCAATTGCATCGTGCTTCCTCTCTGCCTATGCTGATCCCTGCTCTGACCGAGGAGATCGAAGCTAACCCACGCCCCCTCCGACATGTGGGCAGCAAGCCGCATGCATCTTATCACCCACACATTGACGAGTGTTGTGCCACCTAGCGTTGTGTACGGAGAGACACACCCTAAGAGCACTCCTTCCTCATCTCTGTGCAGGCGCCTCTAATCAGCCGGCAGAGGTCGTAATTGCACCAGTCTGACAAAGAGAGACCCATATACGGCTTAGTCCCGCCCACCTGAACAACCGACCAATCGTTGTCCATGTGGCCGCTCAGCCTTCAGCCGGCAAGGTAGAGCTGAGATTCGATACGATGTATTCGAGATCCCAGCGTGTGTTTTTACTGCTGCGCCACCTGAGTGGCAACTTTTCAAGTTTGAAGGATGACCAGAAAGCATCAAGAACAGCAGTTACACAGTGATGCATTGAACTGCACAGTTTAGTGAAGTATCAAAGTGGGAGTGTTGTGATTTGGCTGCACACACTCATCCATTCACTTAATCAATCACAACCAGTGACCGTTTCAAGTAGCCTACTTACCTTTAGCCTCTTTACGACAATAAAACATTCCAAAATTTGTCACAAACAGTACCCAAAGGAGAGGATCGACCAAGGAACTCATGTTGCTGTGCCACATCAATACCACCTTTGGCACCATGCCTCCCACATTTGAATGTTCATTTAATGTAATAAAGTTAATGAAATATTCCCTACCCTTGCCATCACAGCATATCGGTCCCTGGATTTAAGCAGTTTATCCCATTCTTCATGGTAGATCTTTCCAAACTCTGATTTGAAATCAGATTGGATGGAAGTGTGAACATCATCAGGTCTCTCCACAGATGTTTGATGGAGTCTGAACATTGTATGTAGTCTGAACATCTCAAGCTCATTCAGAGACTTACCCAAAAGCTAGCGGCCACATGAACAACGATTGGCCGGTTGTTCAGGTGGGCGGGACTAAGCCGTATATGGGTCTCTCTCTGTCAGACTGGTGCAATTACGACCTCTGCTGGCTGATTGGAGGCGCCTGCACAGAGATGGTGAAGGAGTGCTCCTAGGGTGTGTCTCTCCGTACACAACGCTAGGTGGCACAACACTCGTCAATGTGTGGGTGATAAGATGCATGCAGCTTGCTGCCCACGTGTCGGAGGGGGCATGGGTTAGCTTCGATCTCCTCGGTCAGAGCAGAGATCGGCATAGGCAGAGAGGAAGCACGATGCAATTGGGCAATTGGATGCGCTAAAGGGGGAGAAAAAGGGGAGAAAATGCATTAATGCAATGAAATCAGTGTAACAATTATGGTAAGCATGGAACCTGGAAGTCAATGAAGACTTTGACTAAAGAAATTTGTCAAAATGACCAGCCTTAGGTACAGATATTTATTTGTTTATTTATTTTATTAAGAAATATGTAAGAGTATTTAGAATATTAATAATTTAAATTATTAATATTTATTCATATTAATGTACTAATATAATGTATTTATTTATACATTATTTATTAACTTAAATTAATTAATTGACTAATATAATATTAATATTTATGATTAATTATTCATATTAATATTATACATATTAATAATTTAAATGTGTATTTAAATTAATAATAATTTAATAGTATTCAGCCAGTATTTAGAGTGGAAAGGAGATTTTTGTGGCTTGTTAGTTAGTTAGTTTATTTGTTTGTTTGTTTGTTTAGATTTGTTGCAGTAAAGGAGACCTTACTGGGGTTTCAATGGCCTCCCCAGTCACCAAATCTAAATCTAGGACAATTTGTAGCTCCAACTGGCATGTCAATAGATTTGTTGAAGGAATATTCAACAATATTAGAGCATCTGGAGGAAACCCACTTGGACACAGGGAGAACATGCAAACTCCACACAGAAAGGACCCAGGAGCCTAATTAGGGTTCGAACCCAGACCTTAAATTAAAGCTTAAGTGGCTCAGCTCTACCCACTGCACAACCCAAAGAAGAAAAAGAATTTCTTTCTGCTCCTACACGATAGATGGAGATGAAGATCAATAGTTGCTTCACAGCCCGACAGTAAACCCATCGAGAAACAGGACCACGCTGTGTTAGTGTGAACCTGCGCTTACAGTTCAGCTCGTTAACTAACCTAAAATCTTCTGACCTCCACACACACTGACCTCCACACACACACTGACCTCCTGCTTTTTGGTGAGTCGACGACATCTTATTGAAATATAAAGCTTGTTGTGAAATGTCGGTGCTAATTCCATCATTGGTGTACCCGCCATTCTGTTTTCACGGTATTTGAAATAATGGTACTTATTATATTTGCATTTAATACTGAGTTTAGTCAACAAATAAACAATTCAATTCCAAATGTAACCAAAATACACAATTATTATGTGTTTATATTTGTCGAACATTATGCTAACTCGCCTGAAGGGGCTCCCTCTTTTTAGTGCAGTTAGGGGTCGTGGTAAAACTACAGCAAACAACGTGAGCGTACAGCAAAAGATATTTATATTTTACATTTACAATTTAGATTTTACATTTGCATTTTAGATTTACATTTTACATTTACAATTTAGATTTTACATTTGCATTTTAGATTTACATTTTCAATTTACTCTTTAGATTTACATTTTACATTTACATTTACATTTTACAATTGAAATTTTCTTTTACATTTTACCTTTACATTTACATTGGCATTTAGCAGACGCTCTTATATATATATAAATGAATAAGAGTGTTAGTAAGTACAAGTCAGCCTAAGTGCTTAGTAAAAAGGTGGGTCTAGAAAGGTACATTTCATTAAATACCTAAAGTTTAACTGTACAGGTTACAGTGTCCCATAAAGACTAGAAAAGTTATTTCTTATTCTGTATACACACTTTGCTAGTACTTGTTATATGAACAAATTTGGGACAGTGGAAGCCTAGTGGGTAGAGCTTTGGGCTTCCAAGTGAAAGGTTGAGGGTTCGAATCCCAGCTCTGCCATGCGGCCACTGTTGGGTCCTTGAGCAAGGACTTACCCTAACTAACCCTCTCTGCTCCAGGGGCACCATACAATGGCTGACCCTGCACTCTGACCCCAGCTTCCAAACTGTACACCTGTCTATGTATATATGACACAAAGGCATTCTGTTCTCTAAATAAACAATTCAATTCCGAATGTAACCGAAATCAAAATGATTATATGTTTATATTTGACGAACATTAAGCTAACTCCTCTAAAGGGGCTCCAGTTAGGGACCGTCGTAAAACTACAGCAAACAACGTGAGAGATCCACATCAATGTTAATTAAATGTATTGATAAAATTTAAAATATGCAGGAGTGATTCGTAAAGACTACAAAAGCTTCTTATTCTTTATGCTCATTATGCACAAAATAATGGACATATATACACGAAATAAGATGAATTAGGGACAGCCTAGTGGATGAAGCAACCTCGGCCATCCACAGTAAGGTTTGACCTGTGGCACATTCCAAAATGCTTTTCTGCTGACTGTGTAAAAACAAAAGAGTTGCTGTAGCTTTTCTGTCCTCTTACCCTAAGGCTTACAAAATCGTGGGATGTTTTTACTTGTTTGTTTTATTTCGAGCAAAATAGCTTGCTTTATTTGAATGTTTTTCATTAACGTTTCTCATATTTTGTTTGTTTTACAGCATATGAACGCCACAATGAAGTATATTCTGGTTACGGGTGGTGTCATTTCCGGAATCGGTAAAGGCATCATCGCCAGCAGTGTTGGTACTATTCTGAAATCCTGCGGCCTTCATGTGACGGCCATTAAAATCGACCCTTATATCAACATTGATGCTGGAACATTTTCTCCTTATGAGCATGGTAAAGTGGTAGACCTTTTTAGCTCAGTTTTTTTTTTAGTCTAGGGGAAGTTTTGAGTTTTTATGATTTTCTTTTATGAGCTGTAAACTAACTGCGTATGTTTGTTCAGGTGAAGTGTTTGTGCTGGATGATGGAGGAGAAGTGGATCTGGATCTGGGAAACTATGAGCGCTTTCTGGACATCCGTCTTACCAAAGACAACAACCTCACCACCGGCAAGATCTACCAGTCTGTCATTAACAAAGAACGGCGAGGAGACTATCTGGGCAAAACTGTGCAGGGTACAAAAATATGTTTTTTTAATTTATTTAATGCTTTCTTTCTTTTCTTTTATTTCTAACCTGCTGTGAATGATGAAACCATGAATGTTCAATCATCAGCTGTGCAGCAGAAACTTAAATAATTTTTTCTACAATCTACAATTTTTTTTACAGTGGTGCCACACATAACTGATGCCATTCAAGAGTGGGTGATGAAGCAAGCCAAGGTTCCTGTGGACGATGACGAAGTAGAGCCTCAAGTCTGTGTCATAGAGGTGGGTTTGCACTTAAACTAGAGCTCACTGGGTTTGGTTCGTTGCCTCTGTTTTGTCTTATTCCCTACAATGAGATAATTGGTATCAATTATAAAAATTATTATTAGAATCTATATGGTTTCATATGGTACTGAGGTATGGGGCAACTGCAACACACAAACACATCAACACTGTATAAACACATCAACAATCTACACACACTGCACTACAACAATTTAACAATCTGTAGACATGCATATACCGAGCATAAACACACACCGGCAACAGACCCACACCAAACACACAGACACTCCACTGCATCAGGACCAGTCTCACCTTAAAATCTATTTGGTCATATTTGGAAAAACTACCTTAAAAATCATCCTGAATTCTACAGAGACAACAATTGATAAACATCATTACTGTGAAGACCCATCTGTGTTTGTGTGTGTTGTCTCTTTATTGCTTTTCAATATATGTTAGAAAATACATTGTTCACCTCAATGCTTTGGTAGTACCGTTATGATAGTAACAGTCATGCTAATAATTGATTGGATATTGGAATGCATCTGTGCAGTTGGGTGGCACTGTCGGAGACATCGAGAGCATGCCTTTCATCGAAGCGTTCAGACAGTTCCAGTTTAAAGTAAAGAGGGAAAACTTCTGTAACATCCACGTCAGTTTAGTTCCCCAGGTAAGCGTCACGGTGTTCTCATTTTTTTTTTTTTTATTATTTTTCTAACATCTTATTTAAACAATCTGAGCTTGTTATTTTAACTGCCAACTAATAATGGTTGCTTATCATTTAAAATGCATTGTCACAATTTGTCTCCCTAGTCCAAATACTTTTGGCCATATTGTATATTTGTCTTGGTTCAAATTAAAGTGAGATTATTTAATTAACTCAAACACAGTAATACAAATAACTATGTTACATATAACATTGTTTTAATTACTCTTAGATTTTATGACAAGTGTGTCATAATCCCACTGACCTAAGATCCACTAAATGGTGGCTCATTGTTTTCAAAGCACTCAGTGGTTTCCCCATTTATCAGGTCACTGATGAATCAGTTGCCCTATTGATTAATTTGTTAAACAGACGTTTCATTTGCCTTGTCTAACCTTTAGCCCAGTGCGACAGGAGAGCAGAAGACCAAACCCACCCAAAACAGTGTGAGGGAGCTGAGAGGACTCGGCCTTTCCCCAGACCTGGTGAGCCATTTTCATCTTCGTGTGAACATTTTAAATATACACAAATGAGCTAAAGCATGAAAATTACCTGCCTAATGTATTGTCAGAACAGCTCTGACCTGCCCAGAGATTGTCTGGCCATAATGATTTGGTTATTATCAAAGTCACTCAGGTCTTCAGGCTGATCATATCTGCTGCTATTCATTTGTAAATTATGAGGACCATCAGCCCCACATTTGATATACTCCTAATTGTGATGTTCACAATTGTTCAGAAATAGGATTGGCCACACATTTTTTGATGGTGGTTCTAATGCTTTTGCTCATCAGTGTATAGTGAAAGTGTATATCATATCCAACCTAGTAAACTCTTCCTTGTATAATTAAAGCACTGTTCTTGTTTTTCCCCCCAAGATCATGTGCCGCTGTTCCACACCTCTTGAAAACCCGGTGAAGGAGAAGATCTCTATGTTCTGTCATGTGGAACCCGAACAGGCAAGTTATCAAACCCCCCACAGATTAGAATATTTACTCTAAACTAAACATCACACAAACTCAAAGGTCATGACCCAATCCTGATTTAATGCATTCTTCCAACTCATCAACTAATTGTTTTTACATCTGTATCTAGGTGATATGTGTCCACGATGTTTCGTCCATCTACAGAGTGCCCTTACTGTTGGAGGAACAGGGCGTAGTAAACTACTTCTGCCGAAGGCTCAGCATGTCCATCGAGAGTCGGCCCAGAAAGCTGCTCACCAAATGGAAAGAGATGTCTGACAGGTGTGTGAGGTGGCGAAAGAATAAAGTGGGTTCATGAAACGTTATAGTTTTGTTAATCTTGGTGCAAATTTTACTGAGCTACGACAGGCGATTTCAGGATGAGGAAACTTGCTGTCTAACATGCAAACCTGGCCTCCACATTTCACTGCTCACTAGTCATCATGATGTGCTTTTTTTTCTCCAGATGTCATGCTAGATTTAAGGTTGAATGAAAAAAAAAATCAAACACTACCACTGGGATCCAATTGAATCATCACTGGTGCTATAATTCAGTTAAGCGTATATACAGACTGGCAGATGATTGGCTATGCCTTGCTCAAGTCTCAGAGATTGATTGGTGTTCTGTTTGGGATGAATTATTTGCTCTGCATTGTGCCCAGTGATTCTGTACCTGCAATGACCCTGAACAGGACAAAGTGATGGTAAAACGTGGAAATGGAATATTAAAGATCCTGATTATCATGACATAGTGCTAACCACTAGGGGGTAATAGGAGGGCTGCACTTTAAAGCCAGTGGATAAAGTGGTACTTGCTAGCATTATTAGCATGCAGGCTAGCCTGAAAACCAAATTGTGCCAATATTCTATTTATAATTTTTTTTTTTTTTTACAGTAGTTGCCTGCTCTGCTTTTGTGTTGTAATGAAATTTGAGTTCATACTGGGTCTCCATTAGCCTCTCACTCAGCATGTTTGTGTGTTTCAGGTCGGACAGGCTGCTGGAGCACTGTTCCATTGCGCTGGTCGGAAAGTACACAAAGTTCTCAGACTCTTACGCATCAGTTATCAAAGCGCTGGAGCACTCAGCCCTGGCCATCAGCCACAAACTCGAGGTCAAAGTGAGTGTCCATGCTTTTCTAAATTAGTTCTGCTGAGTAATAATGTAGAAAATCAACATTGCAATGCTGCCTTGTACTTCCTCGCTAGTAAAGATAAATGAAGATGCTTAGAGCTTTAAACAGCAGTCAGTTCTCAATCTTTTATCTTTTTTTCCTAGTATATTAATTCAGCGGACTTGGAACCTGCGACTTTGGACGATGAACCTGTTAAATACCATGAAGCATGGCAGAAGCTTTGCAGTGCCGAGTAAGTGAGAAGCTTGTTGATGCAAATTCTGATAACCTGGGTTCAGTCGCTCAGTGACACAGCGTTGTCCTACGATACCTCATCAGTGTGGAGTGTTCAGTGCTAACGACCTAGCCAGGCGTCCGACTGGGCCTCAGAGGGAGGGAAGGTCAGATGGGGCTTTCTTTGCTTCTGTTGTAATATGTGACATTCGGGATTGGTTTAGCTTACAGTACAGATGGTGGCACAATCACATAGGGTATAGCGTGTCTCTCCATACACTGTGTAGCTTTGTGTGGGAATCCACCTCAATCTGCTGTAAGGGTTTTCAAAAGGTTTTAAAACATGTCTGTGGGAATTTGTGCTCATATAGTCATTTATTGGGTCAGGAACTGATGGGTAAGAAGATGACCGGGCTCACAGTCAGTGGGCTTTAGTACAGGTTCTTGCAGGCCACTGGAGTTCCTTAAGATCAAACTGGTGTTGCTGGTGGTGCTAAAAATTGCTGATGTGTCTTTGTAGTGGTATTCTAGTACCTGGAGGTTTTGGAGTGAGAGGAACTGAAGGGAAGATTCAGGCCATCAGCTGGGCTCGTAAGCAGAAGAAACCTTTCTTAGGTGAGATTACATGCTAAGTTTAAGGTGACTTTTTGTTACATGCTGACAGTTTGAATCCTGATTTAATTTGTGCTGTAATGGTTCTAGGTGTGTGTCTGGGAATGCAGCTGGCAGTTTGTGAATTTGCCAGGAACACATTGGGCTGGGCAGGCAAGTCTTAGTGCTTTTACTTCTCTTGGCTCTGCATGAAGATCAATTTAAACATGCCAAATTTATTAATTAGATTTATCTTACTTTGTTTTCAACAGATGCTAACTCCACTGAATTCAACCCAGAATCAAAATACCCTGTGGTGAGTTTACGTTCTCTTAAGTGCAAGTCAGGTTGAAGAGCTTAGATCCCTATAGTTCTAGGAAAAGTCGTTTTTCCTATTAATTACATTTCTATTATTAATCAACAATATGTTCATAAAGTTTTTGGACAAACGTCTGTTCCAATTATTTATTCGGCTTTTGTAGGTGATCGACATGCCTGAGCACAATCCCGGACAGATGGGCGGCACGATGAGGCTGGGGAAGAGAAGGACTATTTTCAAGAACAAGTCTAGCATATTAAGTAAGTACAGTTTTTTATAACATGATTCTGATTTACTTACCGATAAACCGAGAACTGACAAAGAAGTCCTTGTTCAATTAATGCTGCTGTGTAAAACATCAGTCAAATTCATTTCCATCTGCTGATGTTTGATTTGAACTGAGAGTGGAGAGACGGAGAAATATATAGAAAAAACTATGCACTAGCACTACACTCGCCAGCACGGCTCTCTGTATGGCATTGTATGTTAATGCGTTACGGCTCTTTGTGGACACGTATCTTAGGGGGGTGTGGTGAGCGGTCTCTCCATGATCGGGGGGGGGGGGGGGGGGGGGTGTAAATAGCAATTGAAATAAAAAGACTTGCTGATATGAAACTTGTCCGTTTATGTTTTGATTGATGCTTGTGCAGTATACATACAGGCTTATCTGTTATCTTTCAGGAAGGCTTTATGGAGATGTAGACTACGTAGATGAGCGGCACAGACATCGTTTTGAAGTACGTCACCTCTACTGTTCATTTCTCTACTGTTTCTCCTCTTTTTACGAAGCATTATACACCCAAACCCTGCTGTTCAGACTACTGGTACTAAAATTACAGTAATTCCAATTTTAGCCCGTCCTCTCTGTGAACTGGTTTTGAGTGTCAGTGGTGCCACACGCCTCGTCGGTCGATCAACAGACACAGCTCGCTGTTTATCAGGAAGGGAGGGCCAGTTTGGGAATTACCTTCTTGCCTCTGATAGCAGCCTCTACTGTCCGGGCGAGACACTGACATGAGCAGCAGAAATACAGAGAGAATAGTGTGATTGTCTATGCATGGTAATATGCCAGAGGAATTGGCTTGGAAAGGGTGGCGTGTAGGTAGCAAGGTTCCAAATTCCCACATTAATACCACTGTATTCAGTCAGTGTTTGTAAGTTTACTTTAAATGCAGAAGCTGTAGACGTGTCCAAACTTTACATTCACGTTGCATAAACAAACTAAGCTGTGTTCCAATGCAAAATATTCTTCGATTGATGTACGGTGCATCTGGAAACAATAATGCAAAACCTATATGCATGGACAATTGACCGGAAGCTTGTTGTCATCTCATTCCAAAAGTATGGCTGGTAATGTAGAATTGGCTTCCCTTTTTGTTGTTGCTACAGATTTGGCCAAAATTATTGGTATTTTTCCACCTTTTTAAAAAAACAAAAGTTTTATGTTAAAATTGGCCAAAGTTTTTTGTACCTGCTAGTTCTAATTTTATATTGTGGGTGGCACGGTGGCTTAGTGGGTAGCACTGTCGCCTCACAGCAAGAAGGTCCTGGGTTCGATCCCCAGGTGGGGCGGTCCGGGTCCTTTCTGTGCAGTTTGCATGTTCTCCCCGTGTCCGCGTGGGTTTCCTCCGGGTGCTCCGGTTTCCTCCCACAGTCCAAAAACATGCCATCAGGCTAATTGGAAACACTGAATTGTCCTATAGATACCTAGCCGCTAGATGCACAAAGCAGTGCATTGTAGTGCCGGTCCCAAGCCCGGATAAAATAGGGAGGGTTGTGTCAGGCTCATGATCCGCCGAGAGCCGACCCCGCAACCGAACGGGACAAAGGCCGAGGAAGAAGAAGAAGTTCTAGTCTTATATTGAATAGGATGTGACAATAAATTCATGATTTATTTCTCATGTAATGTTTGTAAACCAAAACTGTGGAAACAAAAAGTGAATCCACGATAAAGAATGACGAATGTAGCTGAGTTTTGAGGTCGTGTGGGTGTTTTTACAAAGACTATAATAAGGACTTGTACATGACATCTTATGACATTTATAAAATGTTTATTTTACCTGGGCAGGTCAACCCAGAGCTGAAGCAGCATTTCGAGGAGAAGGGCTTCCACTTTGTTGGGCAGGATGTAGAAGGAGAGAGGATGGAGGTCATTGAGCTGGATGGTGAGTAAAGCTGTTTCAGCACCGAAAAAATTTTTACATCATTTATATATGTTCAAATGGGGTGCTTGGGTGGCGCAATGGTAAATCACGCCAGCCCGCTGTCGTTGGGTCCAGGGTTCAAATTCCCAGTGAGGGGAGCAGGTGCTTGGGTGGTACAGTGGTCTGTTACTCTAGCCCACCACTGAGATCTGGTTTGGAATCTCAGCAGGTGCCATCTGTCAACTGGGCGCCTACACAGACATGTTCGGCTATGTCTGAGAGATTGTGTTTCCTAGAAACCCGCCGCAACACAGACCCTTAAGCTGTGGGGGAAAAATGATATGAACTGTTTATTTTTAGAACGCTGAAATAACTGAGCTGTCCGTCTCATTTCTTTTTTGTTGTTCAGATCATCCGTATTTTGTGGGAGTGCAGTATCATCCTGAGTTCACGTCTCGTCCCATCAAGCCCTCGCCACCGTACTTCGGCCTGCTCCTGGCTGCTGCCGGAAAGCTGCACAGCTACTTGCAGAAAGGATGCCGTCTCTCGCCACGGTACTGACCCAAACTGTTGTACCTCAGATAGTGGATAAGTGAAGTGATAGCTACAATGACAGTACACTGACCGAGAAAGTCAGACGATTATGGACAGATAAAAGATAGAGATGATGTAATTAGATTTGATTGGTTAGATTTGTAACCAAACTGGGTAAAACATGATGTTAAAATCATAATAATAATAATAATAATTTATTTATTATGGGATTAATTTGGCCGTTAATCTTCTGGGCTTTTAGAGTCTGGTACAACTTTATGACTCAAAAGCATGTTTATTTTGTTAACATGGTGGTTTCTTTTAGATCTTCGTTTAATAAATGTCATACATAGAGGAACAAGAGTCGGTTTGTGATGACATTGATGGCCGCTTACATGTTCATTGCTTCTTTCTCTTTTCACAGAGACACGTACAGCGATCACAGCGGCAGCAGTTCTCCAGATTCCGAGATCGCAGAGTTCAAACTGCCCTCCATCTCCAACTGACTGTATGTTCATATTTTGGATCTGCTTGTTGAAAAGCATGTTAAGGTGTAATTAATGAAATCAGTGCTACTTTTACAAAGTCATTCTGGAGCTCAAACACTGATCTGCTACTAAATAAAACACAAAAAAAACTTTATGGAATATAATTTGATTGTCATGCGTCCAGCACTAAATGTACACTCAATGGCCAAACTGTTGACTTTCTTACTAATGATCAGGAACACCTGTTATTAACAGCTGTATTAAAACAATAATTCAGAGCAATATGCTTTAAATAAAGACCCATTCCTGTTCCATGCACAAAGCAAGATCTAGAGGCAAAGTTTGGTGTGGGAAAAGTTTGAAGCCCTGTCCTGACCTCAACCCCATTGAACATTTTGGAATGAATTGGGATGTCAGTTAGGAGCCAGACCTTCTTGTCTTACATCAGTCCCCTGACTTTGGAATTGTAATGCAGTAATTAAAGACCCGCTGTCACATGGGTGGCACATTGAATAATGAACAAAAAGGCAGGTTTACAGCTAGACCTAAAGAAATGACCATTAAATCAATGTTCAGCTGTTTTAATCCAGGATGTAACAGCCCGGAGCATGTAAAAGAAGCACAGCCTTTGTGAATGTTGCAAAGTTGTTTTTTTTACATTTTATTTTCCAAATAACTGAAGTAAAGCATTCATCATACACTTCAAAATCAGTGTTCACTTATTTTCTCTGTTTTGTTTGATTTGCAGGACTGTCTTACGGCAGGAATGCTTCTCTGAAGAACTTGCTTTTAATTGTGTTCTATTATGACTATTTATTGCTGTATTTTTATGGTCCTTGTTATACTGGGAATGTTAGTCAGGGGAAACTAGTATTTACTTTTTCTTTATTTAATATTCTACCAGGTCATAATCACTTAAAATGTACACATGGTAAAACAGTTCAGAATGTTCCTCAGTGCACCATTTTAAGAATTCTAGATTCTTTACGTTCAAAGCTGTGAAGCAACATTGAATGCGACTTTCAAAACCTCTGATGGTTTTGCATTTGAAAACTTACATTGCATCTTCAAATGTATGTTCAAAAAACTCTCATCTGAGATTTGCATATAATTGTATAAAAATTATATTTTAAAACTACCATTTAAATACTGTTATATACAGTGTTTCCATATGAGTTTTTTTTTTGCTGTGGCATGAGGTCTTTGGCTGTTTAAGCAATAAAACAGTTTGCTATACTTATCATCGAGATGTCTACATACCTGAGTCTATAAGGACTTTTCATTTACACTGCTTTGTGAAGACAGAACCTAAGCTAAGTTCAAGAAACTCTAGACCTCCATCATCAAACTGTGGCAAGGTAAAGATCAGGACAATACATAAAATAATATTTCAACTCTCTGGCTTTGAGTGTTTCTAGGACCACAGTGACTAGTATTTTTCAAATATAAAAAGAAACATGGTCAAGAACCCAAAGGCATATGACAGCCTGCTTGGAGAAACTGTATTTCTAGATAAAACAGCAAGCATTATGGTCAAAAAACCCATCTTCTGGCTAATATCATGCTTATGGTGAAACATAATGGTGGCAGGATCCTGCTTTGGGGGTGCCTCTCAATGGCAGGGACATATAAGAGCATCCAGATTGATCACAAACTCTGACATGGATGAGTTTACCCTTTAATATGCCAATGACCTAAAGCATACAGCCAAAACAACACTGGTGTAGCTTTGGGGTGTTTCTGAATGTTTATTGGTGGCCCAGACTCAAACCTTATTAAAACATTAGTGGAGAGACCTGACAATAGCAAATAAGTTGCTTTTCATCTGAAAGGATTTGCCATGAAACATTAGGGGGAAAACTGCCCAAATTCATACATGCTGAGGTTGTAGAGATGTAACCAAAATTATTTATCAGTTTTAACAGCTTGTCAATACCAGTAGAATCCCAAATCGCCTGGTGCACCTGATATACTAAAACCACAACACACAAGCATGGTGTAATTGTATTACTCGAATTGGTCTTGCTCCACCACCTGATTAATATTGATAGCTGGGTAAGAGAAGGATGATTAAGTCTACAGTTACAGTCAGTAGTTAAATTTATTTAGAAAGTACAGGTAGGAAAAAAGGTACAAGATAAATAAAGTCTGTAGGTGTATTTGCATGTCTGAATGTATTGTCAGGTTAGCTTTCATAATTTTGCTTTCTCCAGAAATTCATTATCATTTTAAAACCTAATTGAACTGGCTACAGTCAAGTCTAAATACTTGACCTCAATTTACCACCTTTGTTCCCATTTCTTGCACATTTTCTTTTATTTTATGGTCTCTCTGACAAAGGCATATCCAAATGAAGGCACCATTAGTGCTAACAATTGATTTTAATGATGTGGTTCTAAATATGTAGCAATTTTTAAACATTAACACAAACCATACATCAGGATTGTACACTTATAAATTCACTTCAATATTTTTTTTACTCATACTAAAAGATTTACTCATTCTAACAGCTTACATAATTAGAACTGAATTTAATTAAAAATTAAAGCACAAACAGCATCAGCAAGTGTAAAGACTACACAGTTTTGAATATTAGGTAATCATACTTTTTGGACAAAGCTAACCCTACATACCAATGTCACTGGTAAATGGCATTGTGTAACAAGTTCAAACCCAACCCCAGTTACTGCGGATACAGCTAGTTAATAGCATACAAAATGACAATTCATTTTACTTTAGATATACAGTATATGTTTATGTGCCCTGTGTAACTGTGGATTCATGTTGCATTTAAGGAAGCACCAAGAATACAAACTTAGTAGGCAAATGATTATTTATTAAAATAAACAAAAAAAAAATACAAAAATCAGTGATCATCTAGGAGCAAGTCACTCCAGTAGCAGCTGCTTTAAGCTTGTGAAGCTCCATGCACCATTTCATCTCACCAAGTCACTCCTAGGCAAGGAAAGAATCAAGACATTACAAAACAGCCAGAAACTGAAGTATAACAGCAGAATATTAAAGCCAGTGTGGTCGTGTCCACAAGATGTTTTCAGCCTTCCATCCACAAAACACATTTCAGGTCAGTAAACATCAATTATATTTATTGGAATTCAGTTCTTGTTTTACATGAGCCACTGTGCTACCCATAAACATCAAGTAACTTGTTTTTTTTTGGGGGGGGGGGATGGATGAAACTCATTTGCATCCAGTTATTTGTGCCTTAAATTTTGGATTTTAAACTTTACTGCACAAAACTCCAAAATGCACCACAATGTGGTTAGTGTATTAGGCACACTGCTTTCCACATGCTGCGCATTTGATTGTGTGAATGGATCTTACAAGGCTCATTCATGTGAACAAGACTCAAGACAGATTTAACAGGTTGACTTGACAGGTCAACATATATCTTACCCATCATTTCATGAGCAGAAACAGCTGAAGCAGGGACTCCACACCAGTGATTAAATCTGCAAAAGATTAGAGCTACAAGTTAGTGGTTCTCAAGGCACATTAATGAAAGTCAGCACTAGTTCTTTTGATCTCAGTCCCATATCCGCAAGCTTCATCCAGCAGTCACTAATAGAAAGGGTTTCATCCTTGATCATGTAGTGGTCATGTTTACTGTAATAGCTGACATACCTGGATCTGTGCACAGGGGTCCCTGTCTGTAAGGTGATCAGCCTAAACAAAGAAAACATTGTTCAAGCCATGCAAAAAGCTGATTTAGATCAGAGTGCATTTTGAAACCATGTGATTAAAGCTACCTGCATACAAAGTTAGGCTGCATTTAATATTTGTATTCTGACAACTAGGAATGCAAATTAAATTTGTTTAACAAGCAAGCTTTGGATGACAAATGTAAATGTCAGCTACATTTTACTAAATATTTGAGTTTTCACCTTTAATACACGATTATGTTTTTTATGGCAAGATCTGTTTATTATTTTTTTGTTTCCATTTGTCCATTTATATTTTTGTTTATTATTTTAACTGCCAAGGAGTTTCAGATACCTCTTGTATTTTCTCATTTGAGGGTTAAACAGTTCCAGGTATTTGTAGCTGTTGTCTCTAGTGTATTTAGGGCATCCTGACATCAGGTACTGGTGAGTGATTTTAGTACAACTTGGTCCATTGGTCTTCCTTGATGCATTTTGGCTTATTGCTAATGAGTCCCATTCAGTTTGTCATTTTATCTGTTCTTAAACAGATTGATATTTGTAGCAGGGATTGTTTCTTACTAAAACAAACTGCTTAATAATAACTAATAGCTACTAGTCCATTACAAGACTGTCCTTGCAACCAGTTTATTAAAGCTGCCCATGAGCATAACAATATATAACACTATATTGAAGCAGAACAATTCACATTTGCTGAATTTGGTACATTATAGTGACTGGGGAAACCTATAAACATTTGCAATTATGTAGACACCAAGACTTTTGCTTTTATCTTCTAAAGAACCAAGTTTTACCTTTTAATTAGATATCTGGAACACAACAGGAGCTACGACTCCACAGACTAAGCCAACCTGCAAAATATGAAAATGTTGGTTACACACAAACGACAGCAATAAAAGGTCAGTGCTAAAGACATTAGCTGATCTCAGTCCCATATCCGCAAGCTTCATCCAGCAGTCACTTATAAAAAGGGTTTCATCCTTGATCAAAGTATAATTCTGTTTTATAATGGACATACCTGAAAGGGACATCATGGTTCTTTCAGCATGATTTTTACCCTAGACAAGGAGTAAAGAGAAACTAGTTAATGCCAAGCAAAAGCCTGTTTAGTTTTATGTCTTTGTATTTGGATTGTACCGATGTATAATTCTACCCACACCAAATGCACCTATAGTTTAAGCCAGTCTAATACACTCGCTGCATTAGAAATGCACCATCAATTAGAAAAATCAGGAAAGGTTATTATTATTGTAAAAAAAAAAAAAAAAGTTAAGACAGTGTAAAACCATTACAACTCTTCCACATAAGGGATATAAAAACCTGGTACTGGTAAGACTGCATTAGCCAATGTTTGTTTGTTAGGATTTTAACATCATGTTTTACACTCTGGTTACATTCATGACAGACACACGGTAGTTACTTGTTACACAAGGTTCATCACTTCTTAAGGTTATATCGAACACAGTCATGGACAATTTAGTATCTCCAAGTCACCTCACTTGCATGTTTTTGGACTGTGGGAGGAAACCGGAGGAAACCGGAGCACCCAGAGTAAACCCACAGGCACGGGGAGAACATGCAAACTCCACACAGAAAGGACCCAGACCGTCCCACCTGGGGATCGAACCCATGACCACCTTGCTGTGAGGCGACAGTGCTACCCACTTAGCCACCGTGCCACCCCATTAGCCAATAAGAACACAATCATTGCTGAAAATGACTTACTGGCAGATGAATGTAAATATCTGAACTCATTTAAACTAATAACCATATATTACCATCATAACACTGATTAACATCTGTGTGTCATTTAAATTTGACTCGTCTTTACAAATAAAAAGTAAATTTTATTGCCTTTTGATTTAGGATTACAGATTCAAGTCTTACCTTTAACTTGGAATCAACTTGCATCACTGAGGATGGATCAGCCACCTAAAAAACAAGACAATGACTACAAAACCAACACCCACATAAAAAGTGAAGCTGTACAGAAGCATGACTCAGGACAATGAGGATTTTTGATTGTTTCATAATTGAGCTGTTCTCAGATAGGGCAAGTTGTGTCATCATTGTCAGGTTCATTATAATGCTCAAAAAAGTACATTCAATTTACCATTCCACATTTTCAGCAGCTCAAGATCCAGCTTGAAGGAAAACATCTTGCCTGGGAGAGAGAAAACAAACCATAAACAACATGAAAGCAAATACAATCTTTCAAATTAAGGTTCGTTTGGCTCAGTGTTGAGGTTTAAAAAAGGTCTCATAATCGAAGCTCTGCTCTCAGATAGGGCAAGTAGGTAATCACAGCCATCATCATTATTATTACACCGAGAAGCCAAGCTTACCAGTAGATATGCTTCCTTTGTTGCCTAGGGTGGTGCAGACAACCGACATTCTAACTGACCTGTAACAGACACGAACAGTCAGGATTAGGGCTGCAACTATCGATTATTTTTGTAATCGAGTATTCCAGTGATTAATCGAGTAATCGGATAAGAAATACTTTTGCTTTAACAAAGAGCAAAAACAAATACATATTAGATTAAATAAGACATGTTTCTTAAACCAAACTGTACATTTGTATTCCTTGCATACAGGACAGTTTAACATTTTTTAAATGCAAAAATAAATAAATCAAAAATAAATCAATTTACTTTTAAAATGTAAACAGGCAACCTGAAACATCAGGTCATCAAGTCATAAATAATAATAAACAAAAATACATGAACATAAGCCTGTAATTAGTGCAACTTTCAAAACTCAAAGTTTCAGCTACAGCTCACGCAGAACATAAAGCTTTAATATTTTGTTGGGAGGTTTTGTGGTGTTTGTAGGGGGATAAAAATCTGTCAGGATTGTGTCTCTAGATGAGGTAGATCTGGTGTGTGTGTATGTGTTTGCCTAAATCTTCATAAAAGCCTGTGGTGGTTGAAACGAAGTAAAGTCAGTAAACATGAGTAAAGTAAACACGACGCTCTGATGGTGTGGATGTTATACTGAGTTTTAGTTTTATCAGCTTAAAATGATCTCAAACTTTCTGTGGTTTTCTCTGTCCAGTCTCCTCCTGTTCGCTATTTTCTCTCTATATTTTGCAGTCCACGCTATCAAATCTCAGCTGCGTCCTAAACCGATACGTTCAGTTCGCAGGAGCGGCGAACGTGTCCAAATACGTAGTGTTCATTAAACTGTCCGCAAAAAGAACCCGGATTAAGTCCTGTTAAGTTCTGTTTATGTTTAAGATATTTGGGAGGCAGCCCTCAGATTCTTCACGTCACCTGCACACAGCGTTAAACACGCTGCGCAAAAGTGAAAGTCGTCCGTGTAAAACACCGTGAGCTGTATATGGTTGTGCGGATTAAACGATTCCTCGATGCAAAAACTTTGAATCGATGATTTTTAGTAATCGATTTACTCGAGGAATCGTTTCAGCCCTAGTCAGGATACATTTTATCAAGTACATGACATGTTCAGCAAGTGTGCAAAATTGTCCTTTTCCTTTATGTTGCTGAAGCGACTAGTGATGCAGTCACACAGCGACCGTCGGTAAAAGTGATCATTTAGGCTCTTTTGTGATCGCGCCTGCTATGAGGAAACAGGAACGCCTTCGATTAGGGCCAGAAATGAACATCAGGGTTGAGAAGTCAGCCACATTAGAAAACTGACAGCTTCCAAGCTTGCATGCGCGAATAAATGCTAACATACAATACTTGAAATGGCAATGTCTGGCAATATTTAGCCAAAATGCTCAGGTGGCACAAGCGACGAACATGCTGGTACATAGGCTTGGTGAAAGCCCATCAACTAGAACTATTACTGCTATATTTACAGCACTGTAAAGAACACTAATCACTAAAAATAAATCTAAGCAAAGGGCAAGAAGATTGCTTTCTAGAATTTCATCGTGTTACAGCATGCACATCAATAACAAATCTTTTAATATGCATAATTAAAGGACTACATAATTGAGGGCTTCCGAATTTATATTCCTTAATCAATTAATGTATCACCTAATACAATATAGACTGTCAACAGTAACTACTGCAGTGGTTTGATTTCTTTAAACCAGACTCACAGAATAGTGCAACAGCTTTAAAGCAGATTAAATTAAAATTGGGCAACTATATATTTTTTTAAATTTTAACACACTTTGGTTACATTCATGGAAGGACAGGTATTAACTGGTTACACAAGATTCATCAGTTCAAGTTTTTAATGTCAAATATAGTATCTCCAATTTACCTCACATGCCTGTGTTTGGATTTGGGAGGAAACCCATGCAGACATGGGGAGAACATGCAAACTTTACATAGAAAGGACTCAAACCCAGGACCTTCTTGCTGTGAGGCAAGTGCTACCCACCAAGCCACCTTGCCTAACTTTCCTGAACTGAAAAAGTTAAATACAAGTATAGTACTGATTTTATCTGTACATCAGGTTGTTGATGCATCACAAATAAACTTTAGTTTGTAACAGTTGTGGCTTAGTATTGCATATCCACACCATACACTACACATAATTCACTTGGTGTTTAGTTTAGGTATCAAAGCAAGATATACATTTGTTTAGTCTAGGAGTTTAACCACACTTATTATTCTTAAAATGCAAACATGACCAAGCAAAACACTATTGCAAAAAATGTGCAGGCTCAGTCAAAGCAGAAAATAAACCAGATTGTCTTTAGTATTTATGACAGAATCTTTAGATACCAACCTTCAGCCAGGCGTTGTCGATGCATTCCACACGACCAGTGTTCCACCATCTATTAAAAAAACCGCAAAACTTTAAGTGACATAAAAAGGTGGGTTCACTTGAACATAGCACGAGAGTAATGCTATCCTTCCCCATAATGTTGCTAATCAGTTAGCCAGAGAAACTGAGCAGCGACCGTCGGTGGAAGTTTTACTGTAGGCGCCTTCTTGACCGATTTAACCACAAATCAGGACAAAATCGACTTCGATCAGGGCCACTTGAATATAAAAATGTATTCAGCGAAAAACAAACTACAACTCAAAGTATTAATTATGTTCACGATCCACGTGAGAAATAGAAGTGCAAGCTAAGCCGCCATTCCTGCACATTCTTTATGCAGCCACACTTCACATGGAATTAAAATACACTCTTTTGTGATTAATTTAAAACATTTATAACGCTCTGCAGCTTAATAACACAAAATAGACTAATTAAAAAGAAATATAAAGTACTATAAGGATGATGTTTTAAGATTGCGTACCACTACAGAACCAGGCAAAGAGCACAGCGAGAGAAAGAGCGAGAGAGAAGGGCAAGGGCTCTTTTATGTTGTCAGGTCCTAAACGCTGATTGGCTGGTTGGTTGCTGCGTAAAGCGCTAAGCATTGTGGGAAATGTAGTGAAACATCACATCCCATACCATGTTTTTGTTTAATTTAGGGGCGTAACTACAGGGGGGGCAGGTGCACTGGGGCCCATGGCATGAGGGCTCCACGACCTGCACTCGCCAGGTTGTTATTTTTAATATTACAATATTTTCTTTAAGTAAAATTAAAATAACTAAAACTGTGCATTAAAAATACCAGAGCCATTCATATATATATATATATATATATATATATATATATATATATATATATATATATATATAGAGAGAGAGAGAGAGAGAGAGAGAGAGAGAGAGAGAGAGAGAGAGAGAGAGAGAGTGAAATTTGTTGAGGGGGCCCAAAAATATTTTTTGCACTGGGGCCCATGAGCTCCTAGTTACGCCACTGGTTTATTTATTTATTTATTAGAATTTTAACATTATTTTTTTACACATTTTGGTTACATTTATGACAGGAACGGTAGTTACTCATTACACAAGATTCATCAGTTCGCAAGGTTAATGTCAAACACAGTCATGGACAATTTTGTATCTCCAATTCACCTCACTTGCAGGTATTGGACTGTAGGAGGAAACTGGAGCTCCCGTAGGAAACCCACGCAGACACGAGGAGAACATGCAAACTCCACACTCCACACTCCACCTGGGGCTCGAACCCAGGACCTTCTTGATGTGAGGTGACAGTGTATTTTGGGTGGACTAAGATCTGTCTGTAAAACCATTACTTTAGAGTCTGTAGCGCATTGGGTATAATATTTACTGTTTGTTTATATCTGACCAATAATGTTTTTAAAGCTTGTGTAGAAATTTAGATGGTATTTTGTGCTTTTTTGTTTAGCATAATTGTTTTAAATATACAGTTAAATGAAGAGTAAAGTTATTTTACTCATTTCACAAGCTAACTTGTAGTATTTTTATTCTGCAGATAAGACTTGAAAGGAGCTTTACAATTTAATTGACTTTAAATGATTTATTTACTTTTTCGCAATAGTACATTGATTTACGCTTTTATTACATAGTTCATAAAAGCTTTTTGTAGCCTTGAATTGTTATAATGCAAATCCCAGTATGCTGCCCATTGGTGTGAGAGTTCAGTACCATGGACAGGTCCAAATGCCCATCTGTGTAGCTTAGCCCTAAGCATGATGCCAAATCCTGAAAGTTCACAAAGACATTATTTGTCACAACCCAAAGGACAAAAACCCATTGCAAGGCATTCACTTACAAATTCTGACCTACTTATGGGGAAATATTACAGAAGCCCTTCCAGAACACACCTTCTATTTATTTTGGATGGTAAAAGGAAACTAGAATAACAAGAGAAAATCCCCATGAAAATCCATTAAACAAAAAAGAACATGCAAAACTCACAGAAAGTGATTGAAGATGAGTATTGAATCCAGTGACCCAAGCTGCTGTGTGGCACCCACGCTACGAGTTCACTTGATATTGGAATGTGTGATGTGCAAACTATATGCTGCACTTAAAGTTTAATTGCTGTACTTTGTGCATAGACTTGTGATCCCTGTAGTAAAAATCATTCACATTATGTGATAAGGCTACATGTTCAGCACAGTAACTCTGTAAACACTGTTTGCAAGTCAAGACCACATGTAGGACAGGGGATCAATCCATCACAATTGACTACAAAATTGTGTATGATAAACTAAAAAGACTGTATTGTGCAAATATTTAAAAGATTCTGAACTTAAAATTGATGTTAACCCTTTTTATTATTTACCTTGTAGTATCACAAGCAGGTCAATAATTGAAAGTATTTTATAACAGCACATCAGAAAAAAAATATAGGTTAGATGTAGGCACCTTAACATAGGGGTGTCCGGTCAGATCCACAAAGTGTTGATGTGGCTGCAGGTTTTTATACCAATCAAGCACAAGCACACCTGATTTCTTCGGGTTTAAGTAGTTAGTCTTGATCTGCAAACACCTGATCAGTTGTATCATGTGAATCTATTGCCTGGTTGGTATGCAAACCTGCATCCACACCAGCCATTGTGAAAAAGATTAAACATTCCTGCTTTAAAGCTTTAAATCCCTTTTTAACCACGTTTATTATAGCATCAAAGTACCAAAATATTAAAAATATTAATAATAAAAAATTGCCATTGAGGGTTAAGGGCCTTGCTCAAGGGCCCAACAGCAGCAACCTGGCAGTGGTGGGGATGGAACCAGCCACCTTCTGGTTACTAGTCCAGTACCCTAACCACTAGGCTATGGCTTGCATCAGTGCCCGACCAGTGGCGTAACTACAGGGGGTGCAAGGGGGGCAGGTGCACTGGGGCCCATGGCAGGGAGGGGGCCCTCCACGGCATGAACTCAACCACCCACCTCACTGCCCCCCCCACTGGCTGCACGTATTATGCATGTATTATGGCAAGCCAAACAGAAAATATATTGTAAACACATATTTATTGAATATATACTGTATATATATATATATATATATATATATATATATATATATATATATATATATATATATATATATATATGACATTTGTTGAGGGGCCCATAATTGTTTTTTGCACTGGGGCCCATGAGTTCCTAGTTACGCCACTGTGCCCGACCTTGATTGAATGGGCACAAATTCTTACAGACACACACCAAAATCTTGATAATAATAATAATAATACATTTTATTTATATAGCGCTTTTCAAGATACTCAAAGACGCTTTACATAAGACAAATAATCAAAACAAATACGTACATACACCATACAAATCATAGTACAAAATCAAAATAGTACATCAACATCAAGAATAATTAAGATAAAAACAAAGAGAGCAGCATAAGACAGTTCATTAAAAATTAGCTAAATTATGAGAGAGAACAACAAATATAGAACAATTTCTTAAAATTAGACAGAAGCAGGACAGATTTACATGCAATCAGGAAACTGAAAACTTTACAAGTTTTAGGATCTAGGACTTCACATTTCTGTCGTGATCTAAGTATAAAAACTATTAAAAAGAATAGCAAAAATAAAAGCATTTATTTTGTGTTGTTACAAGTTAAATGCCACTCTGAATAGATGAGTTTTGAGAAGTGACTTGAATTTGGACAGGTCAGGACAATCTCGTAGGTGTTTGGGGAGAGCATTCCATAAAGATGGAGCAGCTATGGAAAAGGCCCTGTCACCCCAGGTCCGGTGCTTGGTCCTAGAGGGTATGGACAGTAGGTTAGCCTCAGAAGAGCGAAGGCTACGGGAGGGAATGTGCTGATGGAGCAGGTCGGTGAGGTAGGATGGGGCCTGATTATGGAGAGCTTTGTGAGTGAATAGAAGAATTTTGAATTGAATGCGTTGAGCAACGGGAAGCCAATGAAGTTTTTGTAGAACAGGTGTAATATGATCACGGGAGCGAGTATGAGTAAGGAGGCGAGCAGCTGAATTCTGGATATACTGAAGTTTTTTTAGGATTTTGTTAGATGTACCATAAAGGATGCTATTGCAATAATCAATTCTGGATGTAATAAAAGCATGAATCAAGGTTTCGGCGGCAGAAAAGGAGAGTGATGGACGTAGACGTGCTATGTTTTTTAGATGAAAGAAAGCAGTTTTGGTGATGTGATGACCTTAATAGAATAATAGTGTCTGTTACACCGGTGTAGAGATCCAATAAGTCCAGACACTTTTGTGTAACTGAACACCTCACTGCGCACACCAGAATTGCACTCAGCTAAAGCACAGGTGCACGCGCTGCGCCCTAGCTGCTCACGTGACTACAGCAGCGCGCGCGCGCGCACACACGCACGCACGCGTCAGCTCTCCGCGCTCGGATCTGGCCGCCAGTCTCGACGTAAACAGCGCGTCCGTGTGTGCGCTTTGTTCGCGGAAAGCTTCGAACCGAGCGTCCCGTCAGCTCGTCATGCCATGGATATTCTGTGGCAATACCAGTTCAGGATCATTCTGCTCGGCGACTCCACGGTGGGCAAGTCCTCCCTGCTGAAACGCTTCACGGACGGTGTTTACAGCGATGTAGCGGACCCGACGGTCGGGGTGGATTTCTACGCCCGCTCGCTCGATATAGAACCGGGGGTGAAGATCAAGCTGCAGCTGTGGGACACCGCCGGCCAGGAGCGCTTCAGGTGAGCGTTTAATCTGTCTAGATTTTATAGCAGCCTGTATAATGCATACAGTTATTATACAGTAAATGGCAACCCGACCTCGTTTTCTATCTTCGATAGCAATCCCAGCATCATATCCTTCCAATGTGCTCCAAAATTCAGTATTAAATAATGTTCCCCCACGTAGATCCTTATTGAATGCAGATCAGTTCCTGACATGTATGATCATGTACTGTTTAATCATTTGCTTTCATTTTCCCCAGTGATCCCCGTGACGTGCACACCGCAAAAAGTCACAACGGTCATCCTCAGCACTGTCATAACCAAAAAACCCTTAATATAACAGATATCTTAATATCATCATCCATCACGATGTGCAAACACGTCAGATTCCATGCTTCAAGCTTCATGGTCTGAATGCATATGAAAATAATCAGCATATGATTTACTGCTTCATGCTGATGCATGAATGAAGCAAATAAACAGGCCATCTTGACTGCTTTGGTCCATCACTACTACTGTACGTCTATAGCTTATAGGACCTACTGCGTTACACAACCACCTGTGCTGTACCCACATGTCCTGGTTTCAATCAAAAGCCTCTGCATGACATGTTGAAACAGAATTATATGAGGATTAATACCAGGAAAATTGGGCTACACACAAATTGGGCTCTGTACCAATATGGTGCCACCAGGGGTGGATTAAATGGCCAGGCAATAGGATGATTTTTTTTAGGTTTATCCAGTTTCTTTTTTTTCTTCTGCATTTTCTCCCCTTTTTCTCCACCTTTAGCACGTCCAAGCGTCCAATTGCCCAATTTGCATCACGCATCCTCTCTGCCTCTGCCGATCCCTGCCCTGACCGAGGAGGTCGAAGCTAACCCACATCCCCTCCGACACGTGAGCAGCAAGCCGTATGCATCTTGCCACCCACACATTGACGAGTGTGGCGCCACCTAACGTTGCCTGCGGAGAGACACACCCTAAGAGCACTCCTTCCTCGTCTCAGTGTAGGCGCCTCTAATCAGCCAGCAGAGGTCGTAACCGCACCATTCTGACAGAGAGAGACCCACTTTTTGACTGATTCCATTTTCCTCCTGATTTAGCGCACTCAATTTTCTTTTCCGCTGCTGAGAGATACCAGATTGCATCCGAGGAGAGCACGTCACTGTACACGCCTCCTCCGACACGTGTACAGCCCTCCTCTTCTCGCCCCTGCATTCTGCACAGGCGTCTCTTCTGCGTATCAGGGTCCTTACACAGCGTATGAAGACCCACACATAGTCCGGCCCCCACCCTGCAGATACGGTGGCCAGTTAGTATCTGCCGCAGGCACTGCCAATTATGCCCGCCAGATGGTGCCCAGCCAACCGGTGGCAACACCAAGTTTTGAACCGATGAGTTCAGAAACTCTGTGCTGGTGTGCAAGCGGAATATCCCGCAGCGCCACCTGGGCGCCCTGACTGATTCTTTTTGACAAATTGTCAGAGTCATATCTTGCTTTTTGGCTGTACGTTTGGTATTGTTGTCTTTTTAGTTTCTTGGCAGATGAGGTTCTTTTTCATTTTATACCTTTGGTACGTCACTCCATTCTTGTTTTCTTTGATGATGTGTAATGCTTTAGAACCGTGTTCAGAGAAGCAGCCCCATGTCGTGATGCTCTCACCTAAATCCCACACTGTGGGTATCTTCTTGGGATCATATGCACAACTTTTTTTCTTTCTCAACATGAGCTGAATCAATAAAAAGCCAATTTGCAGACTGTCCAGGTTCATACATCTTTCAGCTTGTCTACTAAACTCATCTGACATTTGTTTTGATTTATAAATGATTTACATAATCTGATCCTTTTTTGAGTATAGCAGAGTCCTAGAGCACATGATTGGTGATTTTATTATCCTAGAGCTTTACATATGGTTTCCAACCTTATCGTGAATGATTAATCAGTGCTATTTGTGTCTGTATTAGGCCTATTTTTGTCTATAATACAGTATGTCAGGTGCTCGTATTATAGACAAAAATAATACGAGCATTTATATACAGCCATGATTGGCATGATTGGCTACATTTTAATGTTGGAGGGGACAATAAACTGTAAAACTTCTGATGGGGATGCCAAAGGCGGTACCAAAAATACTGTTGTTTTAAATGTTTTAAATAGATTAGCAGTTATAATATTTAACCAGTAATACCAAGAATGGCCTGTAGATATCACACTATAGTCATCTCTAAAAATGTGATTGGGTGACACTCACTGTTTTTCTCAGGAAGGAAGGGACGTGTCCCTCTCCGTGTTCACTAGGCCTTTTACTGCATTGCCCATTGCCCAGTGATTCTGGGGGAACTGAACCCACTGCCACTCTGACCAGGATAAAACGGAACATGAAAATGAAATGGAAAATATTACAGTATGTCTGTTGGTTGAAGAGCAGACCACATTTATAGTTAATTCATGTCAGACTCCCCATGTCCTGATTCCCCCAGAACAACATGCTTATTTGAACTGGATCTGAATTTTAAAATTAATAATTTTAAAAGTGACATTATTACAGATTGTACAGACAATTTGACACCATGGACATTCCTCAATGATGTGATTTTTGTTTAAAACATTGCTATCTTCATCTTTTCAGATCGATCACTACATCCTACTACCGCAACTCAGTGGGCGGCCTCCTGGTCTTCGACCTGACCAATCGCAAGAGCTTCGAGCATGTGCGCGACTGGCAACGTGAAGTCACCGAGCACATCCTGCCACACAACATGATCTACATTCTGATCGGCCACAAGAGCGACCTGACCCGCGAGCGCAAGGTGACGCGCGACGAGGCCGAGCAGCTGGCGGCCGAACTGGGCGTGCGCTACGTGGAGACGTCGGCCAAGTGCAACTGCAACGTCGAACGGGCCTTCGAGCTGCTGGCTCGCGACATCTACGAGCTCATGAAGATGGGCGAGATCTCGGCACGCGACGGCTGGGACGGCGTCAAAAGCGGCCTCACCGCCAAAGTCCTCTATCCGGCCGAGGAGGAGGCGGAGAGGGCGAAGAGCTGCAACTGCTGACTCGGGTCGTTCACCTTTAACTACTCACGTGTGTGTCAGTCGGTCGTCCAAGCCGAGTTCACGCTTTCACTTCTCGTGTCGCACGTCAAAGTCATCGCTTGCCCTTGCGTTTCTTTTCCATGTGTGCCCATAGTGGAAAGTGCGGCTCTATATGTGAACACCATGCAGCAATGACAAAAATGGCTGCCTTTTTTTTTGGATGGGTTACAAGCTCAGATGGACACTGCTTGGCTCAGATCGAGGGCAGATGGATGCAGGAAGACGCTTGCTGGTGCTAGATGTCTCTGGGACATCAGCAAATTTGGGACCTGTCTCCGGACTTCTCTTTTCTTTGTTGTTTAGATTAAAATTTGGGGAGAAATTTGTGCTTTCACCACACAAATCCATGCTTTCTGAGCAATGTAAGGTTTTAATTAGATGACTTTGTATGCAAATAGGCATAGAGAAAACAAATGTTGTGCACATGTAGACTCATGTACATGCTCCTGTACTTTTAATCAATGCTAAAACAAAACAAAGCTCTATAATCACTACTTTGAGTCCTGGTAATGCCAAAGCCATCAGTGTCTGGGAGTTCAGGAGAACATCACTGTCCCCACTGCTGTCTGAAGTGTCCAGGAAGCCTAGTTAGCAAGCTGCCTTTTCCAGTTGTGTTGATCTCCCCAACCCTTTCACATTTGTAGCTGTTATGATTATGATTGATGAAGCTCCTCTGGTGGAAAGAACTGACAGTATGTAATTTTAATAATGATTTTAAGATCTGAATTCATATGTCTCTATTTTAATGACAAAAATGTCATTAATTCTACAAAAATTCTGGTATTGGATTAGGAAAGTGGATTATATATTATGGTGTAATAAGACAGTCAGAAGAGTGTCATGATGGCTCGGTGGGTAGCACTGTCCCTGTGTCTTTAAGAAGTTTGCAGGTTTCCTCCGGATGCTCTGGTTTCCTGCCATAGTCCAAACACATGCAGTCAGGTTAATTGGATACTAAAAATTACCCTTAGATGTGTGTGTGAATCTGTGTGTGTGTGTGTGTCTTCCCTTCGACAGACTGGCACCCTGCCCAGGGTGTTTCTATGTGTCTTGCGCCCATTGAGTGAGCAAGTGAGAAGATGGTCAGAACTAATAATCAGCATGCCCTCATTTCAGATTCCAGGAGCACCAAGCTGTACCTGTACAATTTATTACGTATAGTGAATACTACCCGAGGTGCTTTGGTGGTGCAGCGGTAAAGCACGATACCCCACCAGTGCTCATCTCTGCTATCAGCCTACTGGGCACTTACACAGACCTGTGATTTGCTGTGTGACTTTAGGGGAAGAGACAAAACAGGGCTGAAACAGGGTTCTTCGTTGCTTGTGCAAGTGCAGCCCCTGTTGACCAATCGAGGCACCTGCACAAGGGGTGGCTGAGCACAGATAGCAGTGAGTGTTTCTCCACATGCGATACTGCGCTCTTTGAGACCTAATCTCTCACAGGGGGTGCGTGACAGCCTGGGCACTTCTCAATCAGTGGTGGCGGTGGCAGCAGCAGTGAGAGAGATAAGCTACACTTGGCCATGCCTGGATTGAGTGCAAAAAGGGGGGAAATGGAAAAATAAAAATAAGGATGTGGTGTCTTACCTGTCTTTGGTTTCTTGTAGATCTCCGCACCCATTCTGAAATGTCACCCTATGAACTATCCCGAGACTGGTATAACTGAATGGTAGAGGTCTTGAAGGTTGAGACCCATTACAAACAAATGGCACTGACAGTAAGTAATTACATATGGCAAATGTGTGTGTAGGTGCAAGGTTGGGGTATCAGCTTAACAGATAAGATAGTATTGCTCACAAATAAAGCTATATGCAAATGTATGAACACAAACAGGGCACTGATAGCTTAGCAGACAAGGTACTGGATAAGTAATCAGAAGGTTGCTGGTTCTATCCCTACCCTTTCCAGGTTGCAATAGTTGAGCAAGTAAACCAAACCCTTGACCCTCAATTGCTTGGATTGTATTCAGTCACAGTTTTAAGTCACTTCACCAAAAGCGTCCACCAACATGTGATTTTTAAATAATAAAATACAGACACAACCTCTGCAGCAAAACACACTAGCACACCAGAGCTGACATCTCAAACTTGTCAGTATGAATCTCAGCTCTGCTACTGGCAGACTGGGCACCTACACGAACAATGATTGGCTCGTTTGCAGGGGGTGGGTGCCAGAGGGGATTTCTCATAACTGATGCACTTACGACCTCTGCTGGCTGATTGATGGATAATGGAATCAGGGTGTGTCTCTCCCTACACATAGCTTATTCACATATGAACTCGTCTTACGCAGGTGAAAAGATGCAGTCGGCTAGTGCACACTTGTCGGAGGGGGCGTGTGTTAGTCACGGCTCTCCTCGGTCAGGAGTGGAAGTCAGCAGCAGTAGAGGGGAAGCGTAATGCAATTGGGTAATTGAAAACTACTAGATCGGGAGGAAAACTGTGTTTCTTGAGGCTGTTCATGATGAAGCTTCAGCTTCAGTCATGTTTGCTTTCAAAATTCACAAATTTTAAGTGGAATCCATTTCTCCATTTCTACCCATGCAATGTTTCCTGTGTCACTGGCTGCCACACAACCTCAAAGCATAATGAATCCATCCAGTCATGGATCCATGCTTAACAGGTGACTGGGTGTCTCTCCAAATACATTTCTACAAACATATCTTTGCTGATTGTGGCCAGAAAGATCCATTTCTACTTCACATGTCTCTAGTCAGCTTATCTACAAATGATTTGCACACTTCAGATGGTCTTATTTGTAATGTGGTCACACATTAAGTTTCCTTCCTTCCTTCATGCAGTGTGCATTCACACTCCAGTATTAGCTTAACTTCCTGCAGGTTCTATGTTGTTATTTAAAGATTCTGCTTTGCCTTTTTGGCCAGCATATGAGCAGTTTAATTTGAGAGCTTTCTTGGTCCTGTAGATCTTGCTACAACTTTTCTAGTTTCCATAAACTATCATTTTATCTAAGAGCTGGGAGCACTTCGGCCACCTTGTCATTACATAGTTTTATTTTCTGATATTCCTTCCTAATGACAATATATGACCTGTCCAGAGGGATGGATTAAAGCCTGATGTGTTAATTAAGTTAATAAAGGGCATCTAAACTTTTGAATATGTCACTACATTTTCTTTTTACTATTTTTTATAATTGAATGTTAATTAACTGTTCATACACATGAAGTAATTTGCAGCAGAGGTTGTGTTAATTTCTTATCACTTTAAAAATGAACAAAATATGTCATTTAGCCAGGGGTGCTCAAACACTTGCACATAAATGTATTTTCACAAAACTATAACATGGTATTAATCTTTTAATAAAAAACAATACAATGTTAAAATAAAGTTCAAATTAACCTAATACAAGATGCAGAAGAGATTCTTTTATGCCGGGCGCGGGTGATGCAGCAGTAAAACACGCTAGACCAACAGTGCTAAGATCTCGAGCTCTCAATTTCAAATCTTAACTCTCCTATCAACCGACTGGGCACCTACAAACTCAGATCTCAGCTGTGGAAGGCTAGTGTACTAGACTGCTGTGCCACCCCAGCCCCCATGGGTGTGTGTTTTTGGTGCAATTCAGCCAATGAAGCATGGAATCTGGTAAAACTCAGAACACTGATTAATGCTGAAACATCAGTTATTAAGATTTTTATGCATTTTCTCCCCTTTTCTCCCAATTGTGTTATGCTTCCTCTCTACTGGTGCTGACCCCCGCCCCTGATTGAGGAAAGTGAACTGACACACGTTCACTCTGATACGTGAGCAGTAGCCGACTGCATTTTTCACCTTCACCATCCGAGTTCATATGCGAATCAGCCCTGTGTACGGAGAGCCACACCCTGATCAGCATTATTCCTGTACTCTGTGCATACTCCATCAACCAGCCAGCAGAGGTCATAATTGCATCAGTTATGAGGTCCCTATCCGGCTCCCTAACCCTGTATGAACAACAGCCAAACGTGCTGGCAGAGATGAGATTCGATATTATGTATTTGAAATCTCAGCTCTGGTGTGCTAGTGTATTTTACC
Source organism: Trichomycterus rosablanca (assembly GCF_030014385.1). NCBI lineage: Eukaryota > Metazoa > Chordata > Actinopteri > Siluriformes > Trichomycteridae > Trichomycterus > Trichomycterus rosablanca. The sequence continues at coordinate 6,655,353 of NC_085989.1, forward strand.
ACTGCGCCACCTGAGCGGCTAAGATTTATTTTTAAATAAAATAATAATAAAAACTTGAAACACACTGGAAAACAAACCAAACCGGGAGGTAAGGAAAATAAGGGAAACTAATGAAAATATAAAAGGAAAACACAAAAAGAACATGCACAGCTTGTAGCGGACATAAGGCATAGAATCGGAATGAAAACTGGTTGTCAGAATAACGCCAGCTGCTCAATCCACCGACATGTGACAACCAAGTTCTATAAAAATAGCTTATATGTGGGGCCCGCTCATGAAAAAGCCTCTAGTGGAAGCTCGGCCATGAGGGTCAGAAAGCGTCACAACACCAGCTGAGTTCCCCTGAAAGAAGATAAAGAGTGCTCTCCGGATTCAACCGAGCCAAGCCCAGCATCATCAGCATTTCACAGAGAAAAATAAAGGTCACAAAGAGAGACATCAGCATCTCTGTGGGGAGACAAACAAATAGATGGATTTGCTAAGACTTTAAGCTACAAAATAAGTCATCTGCACCTCAATGCGCCCTGCGGCCATAATGGCATGGCAAGTGGGCATGATTCTGTACCCCACGGCCCTGCCGGTCTCTGTGGCAGGTGACCCTGTTACAGCATTAAGCTTGTTTTAATGCATAGACAAGATGTGACAATTTCTGGGTGGCTGGCTGTATGGAGGAAAAGTGGTTTCAATTCTGGTCCATGTTTTGCAAAGCAAATGTGGTTAAACAGCCTGCAGATTTGCTCTCATACTTAAACTGGGTCAAACCATGACAGGCTGTACATTTATTTTTAGCCAAGAGGATGAAACCCTTAAGATTGTTGTATCTGCAAAGGCACTTACAATAAATAAACAAGTGCAAATGTAATTTTATCTCTTTGATTCCTGTCTTGGGTTTGGTTCACTCTGCCTTGTGTATTTCATTGGCGCAACCTTGTGGTTGCACAACATATCGACAGTGACCTACTATATTTCTTCCAGGAATTTTATGCAATCGCAGCGTTTTTACAGCACCATCTGGCATCACTAATTAAGTCATGCATGAATATGTACACTGTATGGTAAGGGCAAAAAATGTGTACACTCGATCATGAGCTTGTTTTGCTTCCCATTCTAATCAATCATTAATGGATTTGACATATCACTCTTCTAAGAAGGCTTTCCTCAAGATCTTGAAGTGTGTCTGTAGGAATTTGTGCCCTATTAAGTAAAGAGGGTATATCTGAGACACTCACATTAAACAATTATACTTGGTTTGCAATTGACATTCTAATTCATCGCAGATAAAGTTAATGGGATTGTAGTTAATGCAGGAGTCACTTGGAAGGTTCTTGTCAAAACCTTGTCTATGTGGAACTTACTTTGTGCACAGGGTCACAGGCCCTTCTGTAAACTGCCTCAGCAAATATGGAAGGATATACTTGATTTGATTTTGTACATTTGTTCACAATGTCTGTTATTAAAACACCATGTAGTGCATGTAATTTTTATGAGTGCATGCCATTATCTGTCATATATACAGATACAGGTGTACAGTACGACTAAATTCTTTTTTGCATAACCCAGTTTGTTTGGGGTCAGAGCGCAGGCTCAGCCATTGTACGGCGCCCCTGGAGTCAAGTCAAGTCAAATTTATGTATATAGCGCTTTTTACAATAGACATTGTCTCAAAGCAACTTTACAAAATCCAGGACCAACAGATACACAAAACCCCTGTTGAACAAGCCGAAGGGCGACAGTGGCAAGGAAAAACTCCCTTAAAATTACAGGAAGAAACCTTGAGAGGAACCAGACTCAGCAGGGCCCATCCTTCTTGGGTGGTCTGGAGGATACTTTAAATCAGGGGTGTCAAACTCATTTTCACCGAGGGCCACATCAGCATTATGGTGGCCCTCAAAGGGCCGATTGTAACGTATCCTGCTGTGATTGCAGTCTGTTGTTTTTCTTGGAGGCCGAATTCTGCATTTATATTGTCCTACTTTACCACAGACATGGCCTCATAACACAAGAGACGCACCGGTTTCTCTTCCTGAAGCACAAACTTGTTTTCACTTTCATTAAATTTCCTCCTTATGCTTAATTTTCTTACTTATCTTCTTGTACATTTTAGGATCATGTGTAAATATGTGTAACATCATCTACTGGCGGGCTGTGTCACTTTGCAGGTCACAAAATCAGCCTGCATTTTGAAAGATACAGTTTGTTTAGGATTTTACAGTGTATTTTTAAGACAATCATTCTGCCCTCACTAATAGTTTATCCCCCTTTCCCAGCTAGACAGACAGACAGACAGACAGACAGACAGACAGACAGCTCCCTTCAGAATACAGTCGGTTTTATTTACTTCCCAGCTGTGTGATACACTGTGTGCATCAAAATGAAGTAAAAATACAAACAGTAAAAACAATAAAGAACTTAATACAGTAAAGGCACACAGCTGTAGTCAAGTGTTACATCTGGTACAATATGAGATTTAACCAAACGTAAAATAACGCTAACGAGTTAAATTTTTGTGTAAATATACTAATTGCTATAGTAACGTAACAACAGTATTTAATTACGGTAAATTTGTAACTAAAACGCTGTGATATACTCACTAAACATTTACTAACAACTGAGAATATAAACGCCACTACTTACAGACGATGCTTTGGTATTATACTGCAATATAATTATTTGTATTTATTTATTATTGTTTACATTACTGACTACGCTACGGGCCGTGAGTTTGACACCCCTGCTTTAAATGAATAAGATTTACACAAATCATACAAACACAGAATTTAAATGAACTAAAAGTTATAACTAGCAATAATAAGTAAATAAATAATAATAGAGTTATTATGAGTTATTATTCAGTCCAGTCTGTAATAAACTCTGTAGTGAGTTCTTGACATTCTTGGTGCAAACACGCCAGGTCCCGTCACATCCGGCAGGGGCAGCATTGTTGGCACGGCAGTCTCGACTTCATTCCTTAACCTTGGGCAGGTAAACAGGTTTCCATCAGATGGACCTCGGGGTAAAACAACAGAAACTGTAGTTAAAAATGTAAAATGCGAGTTGAGACTGGAGCTGAGAGGGTTAAGGGCCTTGCTCAAGGGCCCAACAGTGGCTGCATGGCAGAGCTGGGATTCGAACTTTCAACCTTTTACTTGATAGCCCAAATCTCTACCCACTAGGCTACCACTGTCCCCAAATAATAATTGTTTCTTCTTGTTCCTCAGCCTTTTGTCCCGTTTTTCGGTTACGGGGTCGGCATTTCCGGCTTCTTCCCTTTTTAGGGGTCGCCGGCGGGATTTGGCACAGTTTTTACGCCGGATGCCAAATAATAATTGTTTATTATTTATAATTTATTCACACTAAAGCTTTAAAGCTCATATTTGATTTAAGTTCAGAAAGTCGAGAGTCAAACTGGTAAGGTGCTGTACTTAAAAATATATTAAGATGTATTTATATTGGGCGGCACGGTGGGTAGCACTGTCACCTCACAGCAAGAAGGTCCTGGGTTCAGTTCCCAGGTGGGGCGGTCCGGGTCCTTTCTGTGTAGTTTGCATGTTCTCCCCGTGTCTGCGTGGGTTTCCTCTGGGAGCTCCGGTTTCCTCCCACAGTCCAAAAACATGCAGTCAGGTTAATTGGAGACACTGAATTGCCCTATAAGTGAGTGTGTGTGTGTGTGTGTGTGTGTGGAAAAGCTGAGATAGGCATGAATGAATGAATAAATGTATTTATATTTGTTTTATTTATATACGGAAATAAAATTCACAATCTACTGGGAGAGCACGCAGGCAAAGAGATTTAAAAGAATAATTTGAAAGGAACTTGAATTTCTTAGCATAATAATAATAATAATAATAATAACAACAACAACAACAACAACAACAACAACAACAACAATAATAATAACAATAACAATAACAATAATAATAGCAATAATAATATTAATAATAATAACAATAATAATAATAACAACAATAACAACAACAATAATAATATTAATAATAATAATAATAATAATAATAAATTGTTTGGTGGCATTTTATTTACTATGCTGTTGGACCAATAAACGCAGCCGAGGCATAAAAACCGCGATCGCTGATTGGCTGACTCGCATGTCGGTCACCGCAGCTAAAGCATATCCCATGATGCTTCGCGCCGTTAAGGTTTCTCTTTTAAACATTTTTAACGCCACAATATTTGCTCTCAGGTCGTTTTAACACCCAAAGTACAAGTACATATTCTTTATTTGTCGTAATCAATCATTTAATTATAATAATACATATTAAATAATTATTTAAGATAATTGTGCATACCGTAATCAAGACTTGTGATGACTTCAGTGTGATTCTGTGTGTGCCCTGATGTTATTAAAAAGGGCATCTGCCGTGATTGGCACAGTAGGAAAGGAGTCTCTCTGAACTTACTGCGGAATCGCTATCAAGAGATTTCGGATGCACAATTTTTATGAACTGGGGCTGCTGGTGATCATTTGTCTCGGGCGCCCCCCTGTAAACAGTACTAAATCAGAAAGTTAATAACCGATATATTAAAATAATTGAAGTGTAGCGTCATCAAATTGTTAAATCTGAATGAGGTTACATGATCTCTGAGTGTATTATTGTAAAACAATGAAAATGAAGTATCCTATACAAACATAATTCACATAAACTGAAACGCACATGCATGTCATACTGGTTCAAATAAGCGTGGGCAGTGAGGAATCGACACAAAGGATTTGGATTTGACTCCACCTTATTTATATAGTAATGTGATTCGACTCTTTGGTGTCGACTCCCCAACATTCCTCGCTGCATATCCAACCGAACCTAAGAGTAACCCATCCCACTTAGGTGTAATACATTATAAGGATCCTCTTTAGGTCTGATTTATTTAAATGTACAGTATCACCACAACTTAAATGTACTTGTGAGCTAATGTGGTAACTAATCATCGAATCGGTTTGTGTAGGAGATGTAAATGGGTTCACAAACTGACTTTTTGGCATCGTCCCCAGGACTAATACTTTCTACAGGTCTAAGACTCTTATAGGGGTCCAACTATTAATTGGTATCAATGTAAATTAATGTAGGCTAGTAATTTGCTGCATGTTTGTTGCAAATGGGTGTTATGTATCAGTATCCAAATTAATTAGGCTTTATGTTTTAGTTTGTTTTATACGATTACCTTAACACCAATTCTGAATAGTAATTTACACGGTGTGCGTCGCAAGTGGGCAGTGTTCTACTGACCGTTGTTATGCTAAACATGATCACCCTAACCAAACATTATGGCTTTTTTGAGGTGGTCCTGTGTTGAATGGAAGGATGATTAAAAAGGGTATCTGCCGTGATTGGTACAACAGGAGAAGGGTTATTCTGATCTTGTTGCGGAATCGTTATCAAGAGATTTCGGATGCACAATTTTTATAACCTCGGGGCTGCTAATGACCATCTATCTTGGCGCCCCAATACTACTGGTTAAATAAAGGAACACAGTGTGTCTTGATTATTTTGTCGATGTTAAATTATGACCAGAGTCTTGTGCACTTAATTTGAATAAGGCAGATTTATTCATAAAACATATTTAAAAAAAATATTACATCTCATTAACAGCTGGTGACAGACTGGGTAATATCATTTTTTTTAGACTGATTCTGAAAATGCTAAAACATTGTATACATTTAATAATTAATATAGTCAGATACACTACAGTAGCTTAATACAAGTAAAACACTGTCAAAGTGCTATATAAATATCTAAGTTATCTTGGAAAAGTAAGCATTGCCCATCAGACACTGCACAAGACTTGTTCATTAGTGGTTAAGTGATACTTTCTTCAATCAGTGCTCAGTTTCCCCAAGAAAATTGTAAAGTTAAGATGATCAGTAAAGTGAAAAGTATTAACTTGGGTAAAATCTTTGTGCTGTAATACTTTTAATATAAACTTCATCCAGTGCACTAACAATTTAACCTAGATTGCCAATTTTTGAATTGTTAGGTTGTGTATGGATTCACCAAATAGCATCACATACACAAACATGCTTATTTTATTTATTTATAGAACAAAGTATTGTTTTTGTTAAAAAATGTGAAATTTATAGAAATTAACGAGAATTAACAAATTAATTATTTTACCCCAAAAATCAGTTTGGTGCCCAAAGCTGTTTTTGTCTAAAAAATACTTTAACAGTAGGGGTGTCACTTTAGCTTTACCTTAGCTTACCTTTTAGTACATGTAATGCAAGTCCACCTTATTTCCTCGTTTCATAATCCCCATTATCCATTTAATCATTTAGTCAAGTAAATAAAACCTATTGCAGTTAAATACAGTTCTTTTATTGTCTGGTGGATGTTCTGTGACAATTGCATTTGACCAATGAAGAGTACACATGGTCCCTAGTCTGAAAGGGTAAACAAATTTAGTATGGGTATGGTACAAATGAATGAAAAATGAAAGCAACTAGTAAATAGTGAATTAGGGAAGTGGTAGCTCAGCGGTTAAGGTATTGGACTACTAATCATAAGGTTGCCAGGTTGCCACTGTTGGGGCCCTGAGCAAGGCCCTTAACCCTCAATTGCTTGAATTGTGTTCAATAATAATAATAATAATAATTCTAAGCCAGGGCGGCATGGTGGCTTAGTGGGTAGCACTGTCGCCTCAAAGCAAGAAGGTCCTGGGTTTGATCCCCAGGTGGGGCGGTCCGGCTCCTTTCTGTGCGGAGTTTGCATGTTCTCCCCGTGTCCGTGTGGGTTTCCTCCGGGTGCTCCGGTTTCCTCCCACAGTCCAAAAACATGCCACCAGGCACACTAAATTGTCCTATAGATACCTAGCCGCTACATGCACAAACAAGTGCATTGTAGTGCCGGTCCCAAGCCAGGATAAATAGGGAGGGTTGTGTCAGGAAGGGCATCCAGCGTAAAACTGTGCCAAATCCCGCCGGTGACAGGAAGAAGCCGGAAATGCTGACCCCGTAACCGAAAAACGGGACAAAGAATACGAATACTTTATTGTCATTGCACATGCACATTGTACACTTACACAACGAAATTGAAATACAACATCCCCCCCCCCCCTCTTCGGTGCAAGGAAAAACAACAACAGCAAACAATAGTACTAGTATATACAAATATAAATATATATATATAAAAAGCACTTAAACAAAACCGAAGCAGGAAAATAAGCTATTGCACATGTCCAATAAATGTCCAATTAAATTTTAAATTATAAGTTGCACATGTCCCATTAAAGTGAATGAAATTGCAATTGCACAATATCCGTTGAATGACACATGATGTGTCACATGTTTGTGTTTAACAGAGCTATGGCCCTGTTGTAAAAACTGTCTCTCAGTCTATAGTCCTTGTTTTGATTTGAAATTATAAGGCTGAGGAACAAGAGAAGAATAATCTTAAGCCACATTGGATAAACGTGTCTGCTAAATGCTGCAAATGAAAATAAATCACAAAAAATCACAAATGAACCTGCAGTGGAAAAGGGGCTTAAAATGTGTTTGGTGTTTCTATTTGCATGCATGGGTTTGATCCCCAGGTGGGGCGGCCCAGGTCCTTTCTGTGTGGAGTTTGCATGTACTCTCTCCATATCTGTGTAGGTTTCCTCCCACAGTCCAAAGACCAAAGTGTAAATGTTACCAAAGTGTTTAAAACATGACGTTAAAATTCTAAGAAATAAAATAAATACATATGTACCTGAGTTGAGACTGTGCCAAGCTCAAATTGTTAAACACTTAATTGATTGTTTTCCATATATTTAAAGTATTGAGAGTGTACACTTGACACAAAAATACATAAATACTGAATAATTAATGAAGAATTTAGGTTAGGAACACACACAGACATTAGACGCACGAAATTAGTACCAAAAATGTACGGAACACCGTGACTTTAGGCTAACGCTTTAGCAAACAGGAAGTCCGAGCACAACAAACTGCGCATGTTCGCCAAGCTTTGAGTAAAAGGATGCAGCAGACATCGTTCTAAACGGTAAGCTAGAATTTAAACCCAGATATGAACATTTTGGATCTGTGTAGGTTTGTGTTTCCCCCCTGTGGGACCACTCGGCTTTTATACGTTTCCATATGACGTCTCGGCGTGCGGCGGCACGCACACTAAACAAGCTCTGCGAGGCGGCGTAGCCGGGTTTGTTCAGTGTGCGTGCCGCCGCACGCCGAGACGTCATATCGGAACGTATAAAAGCCGAACGTAACGCACGCTTTCAAAAGCAAAGTGGCACGTAAAGCTGAAGCGGAACGCTGCTTGTTTGCTTCGTTCGAACTGTTGCATAAACAAAACCTTTCCTGCTTCAGTAACATTAACACAACCCGGTTATTTTGCCTTCGACGCAGTTTAGCTTAGCATTCTAGCATAGCAGAGATAGCAGTATGCTGCTAATTGGTACGTTAAATAAGTAGCGAGCTAGTTAGCACAAGCTGGCTAACCTTACTAAAGTGGCTAGCGTTGCTAGCTAAAGACACAAAAACAAATGACAGTTTCCTAGGAACAGTCTGGTAACAGTGTTCCGCACAATGCTAACCGTTTCCAGTAGTGTTTACTTCAACGACACGAAGGCCCTTAACGCTGTGAAGTAAATAATACACGTTTTTTATACGTTAACCCCGTTTCATACACACAACTTTTGTAAAAAAAAAGAAAAAGAAAATTTGCGTTTGTATGTTTATTGGGATTTTAACGTCATGTTTTACACTTTGGTTTTACATTCATGACAGGAACGGTTGTTACTTATTACACAAGGTTCATCAGTTCACAAAGTTATATCAAACACAGTCTTGGACAATTTAGTATCTCCAATTCACCTCACTTGCATGTCTTTGGACTGTGGGAAAAAACCGGAGCACCCGGAGTAAACCCACTCAGACAAGTGGGGGAAAACATGCAAACTCCACACAGGAAGGTCCCAGACCGCCCCACCTGGGGATCGAACCCAGGACCTTCTTGCTGTGAGGCGAAAGTGCTACCCACTTATATACAATTATGCAAAAGTGTAAATACTCTGGTCAAATGACACGTTTTGTTAAGTTAGAATAAGTTAAATAATGATATTTTGTATATTTTGTGACTTTTAATACATACATTTCCTGAATTCAACAATGAAACTAATTATTAAGTGTGTTACATGTATACATTCCTTATTTTATGTATTTTCCTCACTATGTTAAATTCAATAAATACTACCAATGCTTTTGGCGGCACGGTGGATCAGTGGGTAGCACTGTCACCTCACAGCAAGAAGGTCCTGGGTTCGATCTTTATCAATAATCAAATCTGATGACTTTTACTGTCATCTGTCATTCCAGTTTGTCATTGGCTGATCAGATTTGTAAAGTTAGGCCCAATTGTAATTGTATTGATCGATATTTTGCATTATTAATTAATTAAAAAATGTATTGCACTAACAGTCTTTAATTAGTGAAGATGATTTAATGATTTTAGGTGTTTTGCAGTGTAAGCAAGAAACCAAGGTCGTATAGAAAAGTACACATATTGCATAAATTATATTTTAAACATTTTGCTTTAATCTAAGGATGTGGCTTTATTATTTAAAATGGATGTATTTTAATTTCTTAACTACAAACATGTTCACTCCTGAACTGTCTTAATATAATATGGCTTGATAAATCATGCTGTTTTTTGTTGAGGCTGTATTCTTTATTGATGGTTAAATGATACTTACTTTAATCAGTGTTCAGTTTCCCCTAGACAATTGTAAAGTTAAGATGATCAGTTAAGCGAAAAGTAAGTATTAATTTAGGTATCTTTGTAATTTATTATCTTTGTGCGTAATACTTTTAATATAAACTTCACCCAGTGCAGTAACAATTTAACCTAAATTAGCAATTAAAAAAAGTCTACTTACAAGTGAATTGCTAGGTTGATCTGTGTATGGATTCACCGAACATACACAAATAATGCTTATTTAATTTATTTAGGGAGCTAAGTATATTACTGTATGTGTAATATAATGCACAGTTATAAGGTGTTTTTAATCCTTTGTTCTCCTCAGCGTGCAATAGAAGAAGGCCATGGCAGAGACAGAGGTGACTGTGTCCATGGGAGACGTGGTGGTGATGAAGTCGAATGAAGATGAGGCGGTGGTAGATGATTCGGGCAAGGCACAAGTCATTCTACAGCTGCAAGCAGTTACACCTTTGTGGGTCACTAGTTTCCACCCATCCAATCAAATGTTTTTTTTTGTGTGACACCATCAGCTATTTATGATTTCATTCCAAAACCACTGGTATTATTATAACGTTAAAGGCTTTTCACAAGATGTTGTAGTGTCTCTGTAGGGATTTGTGCTTATTCTAGTTAAATAGCATTTGTAAGGTAGCTTTTGTAAGCCACAAAGTAATCATTAATATATTTAATTGTATTTCTACACCGGTTAGCAATAGGTGTTGCCTTAAACACATTAACTCAATTATTATTTTTGGCTAAATAATGTAGCATTTAATTCAGTTAGGTTTTCACAAAAGTAAGGCCTAGAAAGCACAAGATGCCTCTCTGAAATGTGTTTCTTTGTCTGCAGGGCTGAGGATGAATCTGGAGTCACAAGTGCAACAGGTAGATCATATGTACTGTGATTTACCCTGTTAATTTTATTTATGAATGTCTGAATTATCTTTTACATCACACTGATGTTATGTTCACACATTTGGTTTTAAGAAGAAGCTTTGGCTGAAGGAGAGGACGTTGAGCTGGGATTCCCCATCACTTGTGGCGAGAGCAAGGCCATTCTGCTGTACAAGAAATTTGTTTGCCCAGGAATCAATGTCAAGTGTGTCAGGGTATGTGACTTTGACTGAATGTAGCCAATTTGTTGCTCTGTTTACATTGTAACCCATCTATACCCCATGAATCATTTAAAATGTTTGGTTGATAGACCATGCCTTTACTTTTATCTATCTCTCTGTCCAGTATGGGGACCAGTTAATCAGTCCTAAGCAGTTTGTCCTTATGTCTGGCAAAGCCACACTCAAAGACTGGAAACGAGCCATCAGAATGGGAGGTGTCATGCTCAGGTAAAAAGAGAAATGTAACACTAGCCTAATCAAGCAAGCCACAATAAAATAGTCAGAAATGCATTTAGCCTAATGGCTTTAGCTCTAATTAAGAGAGAGGTCTTAGTGGATGCTTGAGGCACATGTTGACAATGAAGTGGCAGGGAATTGGACACATCTAAATAAAAAAAACCAGGCACCCAGGTGGCGCAGCGAGATGTTCCGCTAGCATACCAGTGCCGACATTCTGAACTCCTTGGTTCGAAACTCGGCGTTGCCACCGGTCAGCTGGGCGCCATCTAGCGGGCATAATTGCCAGTGCCTGCAAGGAGTGATGACCGGACTATGTGTATGGGGTCTTCAAATGCAGCGTAAGGACCCTGATTGGCGGATAGAGGTGCCTTTGCAGAGTGCATGGGTGGAAAAGGGTTCCGTTAAGAGCTGTGCGCGGGTCGGCGGAGGCGTGAGCAGCAATATACCCACCTCCACTGTAATTGACTACACTACATTGGGAGAAAAACATCAAAACCATTTAATACAAAGCAAACCTCAAACGAACAGTATTTTCCCTAAATAATTACAATCCAGTACTAACCTTGTCCAGAAGGCAGCTTGTCCAATTCAACATTTTGTTAATGTTCTACATTAAAACAATTTAACATTGGCCGGATGGGGAATAGATGATTATTAGATTGAATAAATGTGAGTAAATGTCCCCTAATAAGAAATCAAGCATGTTTACTTTTCTCTGTATTTGTAGGAAAATGATGGACTCAGGTCAGTTAGATTTCTATCAGCACAGTACGCTGTGCACCAACACCTGCCGCAGTACTAAATTTGACCTCCTTATCAACAACACACGTTTCCCTCCTGACAGCAGCGTACTCAGTACTCCTTCAGCCCAGGGTGAGATTCACAAACACATTTGCACACCACAATCAATATGTATTCATGTAATGACTTATCACATGTATGAAAACGTTCTTCACTTTAGAAAAACAAGAAAATGAGAAAGAAATGCTGTTTGTGTTCCAGGGCAGGCCTCTGTAGTTAATGGAGAAGAGATCATCTTGGTAGAAGAAAAGCCAGTGGCGAGTGGCTCTGCAGACTGGATTTTGGCTAGTGGGGAGACTACAAAGAAGCAAGAAGTACAGGAGATATCTGGTGAGGCTGTCTTGTTTACACTACTTCTGCCAGTCACAGTATGGACACTCTCATAATAACCCTTCATTCTAACCCTCTCTTCATTTCTCACAAATGAAAGCTAGACTCATAAGCTACACGGTTAGTAGAGCAAGATAGTAAAGTTAAAGGGCGAAACACGATTCTACCCAGTGTGCCTTTAATACACTGACCCAGCTAAAACTCCTCTCGACAAACTGCCACACTTGGTTACCTCAGTTCCCAAAATATTAAAAAGTGTCATTAATTGGAAAGGTGATATAACACAGTTTAAACATGCCTCTGTCCCAACTTGTTTAAGTGTGTTGCAGGCATCAAAATGTACATTTGTTTAAATTCACAAAATACAATTAAGTTGGTCAGTAAAACATCTTTTTTCTTTTCTTTGTTTACGTTTTAGTTAAATAAAAGTTCAAGAGAATTAACAAATCACAGCTTCTTTATTGTTTTTACATTTTACAAGGGGCGGCACAGGGGTTCGGTGGGTCACCTCACAATCAGTCCTCGGTTAAATTCCCAGGTTGAGCGTTCCGGGTCCTTTCTGTGTGGAGTTTTCATGTTCTCCCGGTGTCTGTGTGGGTTTCATCCGCGAGCTCTGGTTATCTCCCACAGTCCAAAGGCATGCAAGTGAGGTGAATTGGAGATACAAAATTGACTTGAACTGATGAATCTTAACCAGTGTAACCAGTAACTAATGCAGTATCATGAATTTAACCAAAGTGTGTAAAACATGATGTTAAAATCCTAATAAATAAATAAATAAAATAGCATTTAACAAAAATGTCCAAATTTTTCCTTAAATGAGGTTTGTATTAACAGCCCATGCTTGGTTTGATAGTAACAGTCATGAGCTTCAATTGCTCACTTTCTGTATTCTGAATATGTATGGTGAATCCTTGTTACTGCCTAACCTTGATCATAATACACTTGTGTGTGTGTGTGTGTAATTCATTTCCAGAGGAGACTTTTAACTTCTGGAAGGGCATAGTTGAAGTCGGCCTGATGGGAGAGGTGGTGACGAATATCCGTACTGAACTGCTGGAGATGTTAAGAGGGGTGCAGCTTCATTCTGATCAGTCCACTATACTGGATGCTGGTAGGTCACTCTGCATTGTACACTGTCTGTACCGTCTATTGATCTGCACTGTCCTTCTTTCATGCCAGTTATATACAGTCAGCTAGGCTACAGAAAAAAAGATTTAATTAAATAAATTAATTAAATGTTTTACATATTGTTATACATATTTAAGCTAATTAACATACATTATTTTAAAGCTAATTGTTATTTTACATCATTTAATTGCAAATGTCCATCTAATAAATATGTTTGTCATCTGTTGTTAGAAGTGGCAGTTCTGAGTAACCTGACGCAGGTATTCGGGCTGCTGGACTCGATCAAACGCATCCTGTGTGTTCGCCGACAAATGACTGACCCGGGACAGAAACAGGCCCTTAAAACCCTGAGCAGTAAGTATTAACTAAGACAGACACATTAATCCAACAGATTATTTATTATTTTACCATCTGCACTACATGACCGAATATATGTGGACTCCTGAATACTGTATTCACATGTAGGGCATATCCTATTCTTGTTGAACCTCTAATTTAATATCATGAGCAATAACATAGAGTCGGATTGGTCAGTTGCAGCTATAACAGCCTCATTTCATGGTCCGTGACATGATTTTCACGGCCGTGAATTAAGTAGCGCTTTAATTATAAGGGTTGGTGACTGCTGTACTACCAAATTATCCCAAAATGTTTAGCAGTGTTGAGGTCAGGGCTTCCTGCAGGCTGGTTAACTACTTCTAATCTATTTCCATATGGACCTCACTTTGTGCCCAGAGTACTGTCCTGCTAAAACAAAGCTCAAAGCAAACCCTTTTTTAGAGTGCTGTGAATTGGGATTGCTCCCATCCTGATTTCTTCTTTTTATTTTCAGATTTCTCTTACAGTTTTTTCTTAATGTCTTAATGCTGAAACAGGAAAGGGGCTTCCCTAAACTGTTGCTGCAAAGTTGGAAGCATATAATTTCCTTTATATAATTGATTTTCACCTGTTAGCAATGGCTGTGGCCGAAACACATGAATGTCTTAATTAAAAAGGGTGTCCTAATACTTTTGTCCATATGCTGTATATGGCTTCCAATGAACAGATTTGTGCTGGCACATGAGTGCATTCTAAGTTTGAACAAAATTGAGAAATTAATAATAATCTGTTGGCTTGTAGATACACAATTCTGTGGGTGGAGGATTAGTAAAAGACAGAAATTGCCTTACTGGTTGAGTGCCAGTCAGTTCATGTCGCCCAGATCTGGGCTTTTCAAACCCTGGGTTGTCAGCCTTAGGTCGGTTGCAAGTCAAAAAAGGGTCGCAGAGAAAAATAATAATAATTAAATAAACTTGTAGACAAACACCCACTTGTGGAGGCTTTACGCTTCATCTTGTAGACCACAGTGGGACCATATTGCCACCATTTTTATTGATTTAGTATATTTAGTTTTGATGCATTGTTTGTGTTGCTTGGGTCGCATAAAACATCATGGACAAAATGTGCGTTGCTTGAAAAACCCTGGCCTAGATGAAGCATTTGCTAATGATTAATAAATGAAATCGTTTTGAGACGTTAATTCTAAAGCTGTCTGTTCTGTCTGGTTTAGGTTTGGAACAGCAGTTGGAGATGCAAAAGAAGCAGCAGACACAAAGCTTGCTGGCCTCCATGCCCTCCTCCCCTCTTCCACCCAAACGCCCACCTAAACGGCCCCGTCTCCAACGGCCAGCCTCCGCCACAGTGCTCCAGCCTCTGACCCTCCAACCACCCCAGTTCACCGTCCTCTCGCCCATCACCCTCTCCTCCATGTGCCAACCGTTTGCCGTGCCTGGCCTGGCACAGCCATCCGGCGCGGTCACCTTGTTCGCCCACGTGGCGCCGCACGACGCAAAAGCCGAGTTGCTCACGTTGGTGGGCACGATGCCAGTCCAGGAGCAGGCTCGGCTGGGAACGGTGGAACTGGGAGCGGCCGGCACAGTCGACATGACGAACGCGGTGCTGGTGCAGGAGCACGAGAGCCAGGCGATCGAGATCAACCTGCAGATGGAAGCCGAGGAGGAGCTGGAGGAGAAGAGGAGGAGGATTGAAGGGGGTGAAATCGTGGAGGATGAAACGGTGAGGGAGGTGCAAGTCGAGACGGAGGAGCTGCACTTGGAAGCAAACGGGCAAATTCACAACCTGCAGATTTTAGTGGTGGAAGATGACGAGGAGACGCAGGGCGGAGTCAAATGTGAATGAGAACCTTGTCTGAACCCTGAGATGAAGATATTTGCACTCGCTTTTTGTACTACTTTCCTAAAGAGGTCTGCATGGCCAAGTTGTGTACCTGCTTTTTTAAGGAGCTACTTCAGTATTTCTTTTTGAACTTGACTGGATGCAACTGCATTTTGCTTTTGTAGAAATGTCTTCAGTATTTCTTATTTAATTTATTGTAATTCTTTGATCACAGATGACTAGATTGGGCACTTTTTTAGGTGTTGAGCCAAAATGTTAGAAACTCCTATTATTCGTTCACACACCAACCTTAAATTGAGTATAGATACACTTGTAAGGTACGTGTATGCCATGGCAGTATTTGATTTTTCTATTTTCTTCAACTGGATAATTAATTTTTTAGCAACCTACTTCTTTGTTCAGTAAAAATCTTCATGAATTTGCGTTCTTGCACAAAATATGGGGTTCCTAAATTCACACACACACACACACACACACATATATATATATATATATATATATATATACAGTGTATCACAAAAGTGAGTACACCCCTCACATTTCTGCAGATATTTAAGTATATCTTTTCATGGGACAACACTGACAAAATGACACTTTGACACAATGAAAAGTAGTCTCTGTGCAGCTTATATAACAGTGTAAATTTATTCTTCCCTCAAAATAACTCAATATACAGCCATTAATGTCTAAACCACCGGCAACAAAAGTGAGTACACCCCTAAGAGACTACACCCCTAAATGTCCAAATCGAGCACTGCTTGTCATTTTCCCTCCAAAATGTCATGTGATTTGTTAGTGTTACTAGGTCTCAGGTGTGCATAGGGAGCAGGTGTGTTCAATTTAGTAGTACAGCTCTCACACTCTTTCATACTGGTCACTGAAAGTTCCAACATGGCACCTCATGGCAAAGAACTCTCTGAGGATCTTAAAAGACGAATTGTTGCGCTACATGAAGATGGCCAAGGCTACAAGAAGATTGCCAACACCCTGAAACTGAGCTGCAGCACAGTGGCCAAGATCATCCAGCGTTTTAAAAGAGCAGGGTCCACTCAGAACAGACCTCGCGTTGGTCGTCCAAAGAAGCTGAGTGCACGTGCTCAGCGTCACATCCAACTGCTGTCTTTGAAAGATAGGCGCAGGAGTGCTGTCAGCATTGCTGCAGAGATTGAAAAGGTGGGGGGTCAGCCTGTCAGTGCTCAGACCATACGCCGCACACTACATCAAATTGGTCTGCATGGCTGTCACCCCAGAAGGAAGCCTTTTCTGAAGTCTCTACACAAGAAAGCCCGCAAACAGTTTGCTGAAGACATGTCAACAAAGGACATGGATTACTGGAACCATGTCCTATGGTCTGATGAGACCAAGATTAATTTGTTTGGTTCAGATGGTCTCAAGCATGTGTGGCGGCAATCAGGTGAGGAGTACAAAGATAAGTGTGTCATGCCTACAGTCAAGCATGGTGGTGGGAATGCCATGGTCTGGGGCTGCATGAGTGCAGCAGGTGTTGGGGAGTTACATTTCATTGAGGGACACATGAACTCCAATATGTACTGTGAAATACTGAAGCAGAGCATGATCCCCTCCCTCCGGAAACTGGGTCGCAGGGCAGTGTTCCAACATGATAATGACCCCAAACACACCTCTAAGACAACCACTGCTTTATTGAAGAGGCTGAGGGTAAAGGTGATGGACTGGCCAAGCATGTCTCCAGACCTCAACCCAATAGAACATCTTTGGGGCATCCTCAAGCGGAAGGTGGAGGAGCGCAAAGTCTCGAATATCCGCCAGCTCCGTGATGTCGTCATGGAGGAGTGAAAAAGCATTCCAGTGGCAACCTGTGAAGCTCTGGTAAACTCCATGCCCAGGAGAGTTAAGGCAGTTCTGGGAAATAATGGTGGCCACACAAAATATTGACACTTCAGGAACTTTCACTAAGGGGTGTACTCACTTTTGTTGCCGGTGGTTTAGACATTAATGGCTGTATATTGAGTTATTTTGAGGGAAGATTAAATTTACACTGTTATATAAGCTGCACACAGACTACTTTTCATTGTGTCAAAGTGTCATTTTGTCAGTGTTGTCCCATGAAAAGATATACTTAAATATCTGCAGAAATGTGAGGGGTGTACTCACTTTTGTGATACACTGTATATGTCCTGTTCGTTCTGTGGTCAGCAGATGGTTGCTAGTTCAGGCTGCCACTGTTGGGTCCTTGAGTGAGGCCCTTAACCCTCAGTTGCTTGGACTGTATACTGTAAGTCGCTTTGGACAAAAGCAAAGCATCTGCTGAATGGCAAAAATGTAAATGTATTGGAAACCAGACCCAGCTCTACCCTGACAAGGATGAAGCAGTGGTAAGATGTGGAGAGGGTTAAGGGCCTTGCTCAAGGACCCAACAGTGGCAGCCTGAACTAGCAACCATCTGCTGACCACAGAACGAACAGGACACCAAGCTTCGACCCCCCTCTTAGACATAGACAATAATGTCTGTATGCAGACACCCGACGGGCTCATAACACCCCTGTGTCCAGAGATATTGGAATACCGTAATTTCGTGATTTACCACTGCGCCACCCGAGTGCCCTTCTAAAAATCATCTGCGTTATTTTTATTCCGTTATGCAGACAGGTCTCCAATTCCTGGTCAGTGTTTCTCTTCTATTTAACAACATCATTTACATTTGTGGCATTTAGCAGGTGCTTTTATCCAAAGCGACCTACAGTTGTGACTATATACAGTCTAAGCAATTGAGGGTTATGGGTCTTGCTCAAGGGCCCAACAGCGACAACCAGTGGCAACCTGGGACTTGAACTGGCAACCTCCAAAATACTGGTCCAGTACCTTAACCACTAGGCTACAGCTGCCCTATTACAGACATATAACTATTGCTGGTGACTTCTCTGTGACTTCTAATTTGTCTCAACGATCAACTGCATTTCAGGAATCGCCAAACAACAGCTCAGCGATTAATAAAAAGCTGCTGAAACACTGCTGGTTGATACTGTCCACAGTTAACTGAGCTTGCTTGACTGTGGACAGTAAGCAGCTTCTCATCCATTGCAGATGTTTTATAGTCCTTGGATTACATTTGGCTATTCAGACAAATTCCCTCCCAGCATAAGGTGACAATTTGGTTTTCCTCCAAATGTTGGCAAAAAACCCCACTGAGTGCTAATAGGTGCAGACTAACCCTAACTAACCCTATTTTATGGGCACAGAAAAGTCACCAGCTGTACTTAATCACTTAATCAGGGATCCAGAAGGCCTTGAACATTATAAATAGACAATAATCTAAAACCATAGTTGTGTATGTATAATTTATCTCTGCATATTTGTGAAAAAAAATCCATAATAAATATACACTGTATGGCTAAAAGTATTTGGACACCTGACCATGAGCTTGTTGGACATCCCATTAAAAACTAATGGTTAAAATGGACTGTGATCTTTTCTGCTATAACAGCCACTCTTCTGAAAATGAAAAGTAAAAACGCACGTGTGTCTATTTGTAACCCGTCTGTATTTATAATCCACCTCTATTCGTAACCCACCTGTTTTCATAATCTACCTCTATTCGTAACCCACCTTTATTCGTAACCTACCTGTAATTATAACCCACCTCTATTCAGTTCACTTTTTATACTGATTCTGAAACAGCGTAAACATTAATGGTGTGCGATACTGCAAAATTTGGTATCCGATACCAAGTAAATACAGGTCCAGTATCGCCCATACCGATACTTTTTACTTACAAAAGCAGTTTATTTACTTTCATGTAGGTGAGAGCAGTGTGTCAAGAGTTATAAGTATGGCTTTTATTACTATAATGAACTAACTCTGAGGTTTTTGTTCAGAACCGATTATATAATAACAAAACATAATGTATCTCTTTTATTGCACTTTTCTGAGATTATCCCCACACAGCTCCTCGTTCTTCTATTCTCTCTCTCTCTCTCTCTCTCTCTCTCTCACACTGCTACACGTGTTTGGTCTCCTGTATCGGTCAGTCACGTGACGGCAGTGTTGCCAACTTAGCGACTTTGTCGCTATATTTAGCGACTTTTCAGACCCCTCTAGCGACTTTTTTTCAAAAAAGCGACTAGCGACAAATCTAGCGACTTTTTCTGGTGTTATTGGAGACTTTTGTAGACTCGAACGTGAAAACACACATTGTTCTGCAGTTACTGTCCTCAAGCACGGGCGGTCAGTATCACAGTCAGTGTTGCCAGATTGGGCAAGTTTCCACCAAAATGTTGTTGGAAATTGGCAGGGAAAAACACACTTTGGCAGGTGGACAAAATTTGGGCTGGTTTGTAATTATTTTGGCAGCTTAAAATATAAATAAAAAAAGCTATTGCTAAAGCAGGTGGAATATAAATAGGTCTCCCTTCTCCCTACCTTCTCCCACCACAGCCAAGCCGTTGTCAAAAGTTTGATTGACAGGTTATTCTTTCCAGTCCAAGACACTGTTGCCACGCCCATCAATACTGTGATTCATATGTTAGACAAGTGATTTGAGTTGAATATGAAGGTAAGCAAGTCTCATATGTACGAGAGGTTGAAACTTTCATTGCTTGCAAGTTTATTTTTATTTACATGCAAAGGGTTGTGTGTCCTAACAAATAATGCATTTTACAAACTTGGCAGGCTACTTTAAAGACATGCAAGCAAAAAAATAATTACTATATATAATTACTGATCTGTACATTTTAAGATATTAATTTGTAGGTCATGATGGTTTAACTGGTTTATTATTTGTGAAATGCTAAACACCATCTGCTTATCCTGTGTTTTGTGCGTTTTTTCATGCATTTTGGCTGAAAATTACTGTCGCAATCTGGCAACCCTTCCCAGAGTAGCTCAGTATTTTCTTAAAAAACAAAAACAAACCACGAATTAACAGAAGAATGTTCATTTGTAGTTCTAAACATATTTAGGGTGTTTTTTAACCCACTTTTTGTCTTTCCCACGATGTTATTCCTCTTCTACAGCGTCAATTACATGCAAATGGATCATATGCAAATTAGGCAATGACGTCATTTAGCGACTTTTAGGACAGCCAATAGCTACTTTCCTTACTGAGGAGTTGGCAACACTGCGTGACGGTACCACAACTGAACACAGCAGATCAGGAGCAGTGATGTGAGCATGTAAGATGTGAGAGGAGCGAATCTGTACACACTTGATTTCTACTTTCTTATAAAACGGGAGAAACGTGCTGAATGTGGCGGAGAAAAAGTAAAACTGAACTATTTATAGTGTCGATATTTGGAGTGATCCGCCCATCCTTAGTAATAAGGTGTAATAATCACAGCCGTGTGGTGTCAATACCGAGCCCAGGTAACTAGTTCACAGCTGAGATACTGACTAAACCCCAAATAACTCACACACCATCATTATTATTATGATAATGAAAGATAAAGACTTGTACACTGTGTGCAGTACACTAACTATACGAAACACATTCCAGCTGTGAGTTAATACCCAAGCTCAACTACTGTACATGGTACTTGTTAGCTTAGTCGCTAGTGTTAGCTGCTAAGCTAATTGCAGTGATTTCTGTTTCTATAAGCACTCTGTATTATAACTCTATCATATTAATATTGTAATTCATACATGTTTTGTAAGTAGCTGCTCTCAGTAGGGTTGTAGATAAATTTAGTTGTTTAAAGCGGTCAGATTTCTTCTTCCTTCCTTCCTTCCTTCCTTCCTTCCTTCCTTCCTTCCTTCCTTCCGTCCGTCCGTCCTTCCTCCCTTCCTCCCGTCCTTCCTCCCTTCCTCCCGTCCTTCCTTCCTTCCTTCCTTCCTTCCTTCCTTCCTTCCTTCCTTCCTTCCTTCCTTCCTTCCTTCCTCCCGCCCTTCCTTCCTTCCTTCCGCCCTTCCTTCCTTCCTTCCCTTCCTTCCTTCCTTCCTTCCTTCCTTCCTTCCTTCCTTCCTTCCGTCCTCCCTCCCGCCCTTCCTTCCTCCCGCCCTTCCTTCCTCCCGCCCTTCCTTCCTCCCTCCCGCCCTTCCTTCCTCCCTCCCTCCCTTCCTTCCTCCCTCCCTCCCTCCCTTCCTTCCTCCCTCCCTCCCTTCCTTCCTCCCTCCCTCCCTTCCTTCCTCCCTCCCTCCCTTCCTTCCTCCCTCCCTCCCGCCCTTCCTTCCTCCCTCCCGCCCTTCCTTCCTTCCTTCCTTCCTTCCTTCCTTCCTTCCGTCCTTCCTTCCTTCCTTCCGTCCTCCCTCCCGCCCTTCCTTCCTTCCTGCCCTTCCTTCCTTCCTTCCTTCCTTCCCTTCCTTCCTTCCTTCCTTCCTTCCTTCCTTCCTTCCTTCCTTCCTTCCTTCCTTCCTTCCGTCCTCCCTCCCGCCCTTCCTTCCTTCCTTCCTTCCTTCCTTCCTTCCTTCCTTCCTTCCTTCCTTCCTCCCGCCCTTCCTTCCTTCCTTCCTTCCTTCCTTCCTTCCTTCCTTCCTTCCTTCCTCCCGCCCTTCCTTCCTTCCTTCCTTCCTTCCTTCCTTCCTCCCGCCCTTCCTTCCTTCCTTCCCTTCCTTCCTTCCTTCCTTCCGTCCTTCCTTCCTTCCTTCCTTCCGTCCTCCCTCCCGCCCTTCCTTCCTCCCTCCCGCCCTTCCTTCCTTCCTTCCTTCCTTCCTTCCTTCCGTCCTTCCTTCCTTCCTTCCGTCCTCCCTCCCGCCCTTCCTTCCTTCCTGCCCTTCCTTCCTTCCTTCCTTCCTTCCCTTCCTTCCTTCCTTCCTTCCTTCCTTCCTTCCTTCCTTCCTTCCTTCCTTCCTTCCTTCCTTCCGTCCTCCCTCCCGCCCTTCCTTCCTTCCTTCCTTCCTTCCTTCCTTCCTTCCTTCCTCCCTCCCGCCCTTCCTTCCTTCCTTCCTTCCTTCCTTCCTTCCTTCCTTCCTTCCTTCCTTCCTCCCGCCCTTCCTTCCTTCCTTCCTTCCTTCCTTCCTTCCTTCCGTCCTCCCTCCCGCCCTTCCTTCCTTCCTGCCCTTCCTTCCTTCCTTCCTTCCTTCCCTTCCTTCCTTCCTTCCTTCCTTCCTTCCTTCCTTCCTTCCTTCCTTCCGTCCTCCCTCCCGCCCTTCCTTCCTTCCTTCCTTCCTTCCTTCCTTCCTTCCTTCCTTCCTTCCTTCCTTCCTTCCTCCCGCCCTTCCTTCCTTCCTTCCTTCCTTCCTTCCTTCCCTTCCTTCCTTCCTTCCCTTCCCTTCCTTCCTTCCTTCCCTTCCTTCCTTCCTTCCTTCCTTCCGTCCTTCCTTCCTTCCTTCCTTCCGTCCTCCCTCCCGCCCTTCCTTCCTTCCTTCCTTCCTTCCTTCCTTCCTTCCTTCCTTCCTTCCTTCCTTCCTTCCGTCCTTCCTTCCTTCCTTCCGTCCTCCCTCCCGCCCTTCCTTCCTTCCTTCCCTTCCTTCCTTCCTTCCTTCCTTCCTTCCATCCTCCCTCCCGCCCTTCCTTCCTTCCTTCCTTCCTTCCTTCCTTCCCTTCCTTCCTTCCTTCCTTCCTTCCTTCCTTCCTTCCTTCCTTCCTTCCTCCCGCCCTTCCTTCCTTCCTTCCTTCCTTCCCTTCCTTCCTTCCTTCCTTCCTTCCGTCCTTCCTTCCTTCCTTCCTTCCGTCCTCCCTCCCGCCCTTCCTTCCTTCCTTCCTTCCCGCCCTTCCTTCCTTCCTTCCTTCCTTCCTTCCTTCCTTCCTTCCTTCCTTCCTTCCTTCCTTCCTTCCTTCCCTTCCTTCCTTCCTTCCCTTCCTTCCTTCCTTCCTTCCTTCCGTCCTTCCTTCCTTCCTTCCTTCCTTCCGTCCTCCCTCCCGCCCTTCCTTCCTTCCTTCCTTCCTTCCTTCCTTCCTTCCTTCCGTCCTTCCTTCCTTCCTTCCGTCCTCCCTCCCGCCCTTCCTTCCTTCCTTCCTTCCTTCCTTCCTTCCTTCCTTCCTTCCGTCCTTCCTTCCTTCCTTCCGTCCTCCCTCCCGCCCTTCCTTCCTTCCTTCCTTCCTTCCCTTCCTTCCTTCCTTCCTTCCTTCCTTCCTTCCTTCCGTCCTTCCTTCCTTCCTTCCTTCCGTCCTCCCTCCCGCCCTTCCTTCCTTCCTTCCTTCCTCCCGCCCTTCCTTCCTTCCTCCCTTCCTCCCGCCCTTCCTTCCTTCCTTCCTTCCTTCCTTCCTTCCTTCCTTCCGTCCTTCCTTCCTTCCTTCCTTCCGTCCTCCCTCCCGCCCTTCCTTCCTTCCTTCCTCCCGCCCTTCCTTCCTTCCTTCCTTCCTTCCTTCCTTCCTTCCTTCCGTCCTTCCTTCCTTCCTTCCTTCCTTCCTTCCTTCCTTCCGTCCTCCCTCCCGCCCTTCCTTCCTTCCTTCCTTCCCTTCCTTCCTTCCTTCCCTTCCTTCCTTCCTTCCTTCCTTCCTTCCTTCCTTCCTTCCTTCCTTCCTTCCTTCCTTCCGTCCTTCCTTCCTTCCTTCCTTCCTTCCGTCCTCCCTCCCGCCCTTCCTTCCTTCCTTCCTCCCGCCCTTCCTTCCTTCCTTCCTTCCTTCCTTCCTTCCTTCCTTCCTTCCTTCCGTCCTTCCTTCCTTCCTTCCGTCCTCCCTCCCGCCCTTCCTTCCTTCCTTCCTTCCTTCCTTCCTTCCGTCCTTCCTTCCTTCCTTCCTTCCGTCCTCCCTCCCGCCCTTCCTTCCTTCCTTCCTTCCTTCCCTTCCTTCCTTCCCTGTCTGTCTTTCTGACTGACTTATTGAGTTGTGTACATTTTTTTTCTGGACCAAAGTGTGACTAATAAAAGAGGGTGATCCCTCATCTGTGGTATCCTGACTAAAGTAGCCTCCTTTAACATCACCGCACGGCCATTCAACCCACAATCAGTATGCTATGACCACTAAATGATTTTTACTTTCTACTGTTAACTAGTTGATCATGTGCATGTTAAAACCCAGGACAGCAAAGTTTTTAGTCAAATAAAAAGTACTTTTATTACTATAATGAACTGAGTCTGTTTTTGTTCAGGACCAATTGTATAATAACAAAACATATATTATCCCTTTCATTGCACTTTCCCTGGCTTTTTTTTTGTAAAATAAACAAAATACACAAAATTATTAATTAACTTAAATTCATTTCCAGCTAGAGTTTTTTTATTACAGTCATATACAATAATAATATAATAACTAAAATACATTTCCTCTTTTCACTGCACTTCTCTGGCTTACAAAAAATAAAGTACACAACATTATTACTGAAGAACAAATGTTTTAAAACTTAAATTCTTTTTTATTTTATTTTTTTTATTTACTAGCGTAAAATGTTATGAATTTTAGTTACGAATAATGAATTACATGGTTATTTTGTATTTGAATACGGTAAAAGAAAAGCTAATGCTAAAACAAGTGCATCTTTGTCCAGCAGGGGGCGCCTGAGCTCCACCATATAATCACAGTACATCAGCGTTGAGGCGAAAACAAATGATTGCTAACTGTGATAATAAATAGCAGAAGAGATTTAAATATTCTTCATCTTTGTGTGCCTGCCCTTTACGATATGCCAGTTTTTACCCAGCTGCCAGCACGACTGTTGGATCTTGTAAGTCTCTGACAAGCTCAGAAAGGTAACAGAAATAAATCTCTTCACAGTACCATGTTTTTGAAGAGCATTTGTGTGGTTAGACACTGATACTGGACAAGAAGGCTTGCAATTTCAATACTACTTTCAGATCCCTCACCAAGGTGGCTGAAACTAACCTAAATTTAGGATTTAATTACATTTTTGCAAAACAGTGTCTATTGAAGGTGTACAGATTAAATCCAAATTGTCATCCTATGGCTGGCCAAGCCTTAATCCCGCAAAACCAAACTGCAGGTCTTTGATGAATTTTAAAACCTCTGCACTACAGGCGTCATTGTCCACGGCTATGTCAGCTTTGCCGTTGCTTTAGTGCCTGCCAGTTTCTTTGGCAATGTAATCAGCAACTAATGTCTTAAGCTTTAAGTGTGAACTCCAACAGCAACAGAAATATTCCAAACCAGGTCTTCTTTGGCGATTCCTGAATTACATGGAAAGCCTTCCCAAAAAAGTGGCTGCAGCAGGGTGGGTGGGTGTTTTTTACACTGGAACAACTCAGTATTAATGGTTTTAAAGTGGGTAGCGCTGTCACCTCACAGCAAAAATGGCATAGGTTTGATTCCCCAGCCAGGCGGCCAGGGTCCGTTCTGTGTGAAGTTTCTCCCAGTGTCCGGGTGGGTTTCCTCTTGATCCCGAAGGAAATTAAAGTCCCAGTAGCATTATACATCAAATACACACTATACAAATTCAACAATATAAATTCGAAAAAAACAGCCCAAACATAACCAAGATTAAAGGTAACCTGAGTTTTACATAAATTGAATAACATATATTGAATAACTACAGAGCCATTATTAATGATGAGGATGGACTGAGTGTAAATAAACAAATGGAATGGAATTAAAAGTGCAGGAAGGTGCAGTTCCAAGTATACAGTATATGGTACAGATTAAATATAAAGTTATAAGTGACGAGTATTGCACATTGAATTGAGCCAATATAGACATATCTATATATACATCAACATACATATGCATGTGTATGAATATACTTAAGTACACGTATACATGTATATACACATACATACATGGCTACATGTAGGGCCCTCAGTCCTCGAATTCTGGAGTTATAGAGCCTAATGGCTCTGGGGACAAAGGACCTTTTTAATCTGTCCATAGAGCAGCTCAGTGACAGCAGTCTGTCACTGAACATACTCCTCTGTTTTATAATAACAGTGTGCAGGGGTGGTTCACATTGTCCATAGCTACAAAAATTACCCTAAGTGTGAGTGTGTGTAATAATATGTGTGTATGTGTCCAATAAATCAGTCCCACTGTGACTCTGAACAGGTGCTAAAACAGACAATGAATGAATGAATGGTTTTTGAATGGGATGTCCAACAAGACCAATACTTTTGAAAAGATGATTGTCTGCTTTACTTCATAGCTGCAATATTGATTTCTCTGCTCTCAATACCAGTCTTAATTATTAAGTTCAAAGAAACCTTTTGAATATTTTTTGTTTATTATCTGATTAAAATGGCAGTCAAATCACTCCTCAAAGTCCCAACAGCTCATATTTAACATTTGCAAAGTCCTCAGTCCATATAAACATGGGCGTAGACTGAAACTAGAAAATAAAAGGCTTATGTCAGAGGTCATTATGGCTAAAAGCCAGCATGTCCATTGTGATTGTGAAAAAAACCTTTAAACTGAATCAATACCACACGTAAAGAAAGATGAATCAATCAGACTCTCTAAAGCGGATATTACACTGTGCAATAATCGGAGCAATTTTGTTGTCTTTGCTTGTAAGTACTGACTGGTGGTTTCGAAACGCACAATGTGACATGTTCTCTGGCGGCCAATTTATTGCTGCTACGACGAAAGACAGCCATCAAAAAAAGTTTCGGAGGTGTCAGAAATTACAGTGTGAACGCTGCTACAAGGCTCATCTAAAATCCGCCAATAGGAGGATGTCGGAGTATGAAACTAAGATACACTGTAAAAAAAAAAAGCGTAAAAAAACGGTATTTTTCTGGCAGCAGGGGCGCCAGAGAATGTCTGTAAAAAAACGGGAAAAAACTGTAAAATTTAAAACAGAGATAAACTGTAAAAAAACGATAATTATATTTACCATGATTAACATCTATCACTGTAATTTTACAGGAAATTGTCCTATAATTTCATGAAATCTTCTACTTTCAACATATATTAATTGTTAGAAGAGTGTCATACACCTCTAAAAAAACAGAATATTTATCTTTATAAATGATAAAGAAAAGTTTAAGTACAGATAATTACTACTGTTATCACAAAAAATTAGCATATAAAACATGTAATTTTACTTAGCAAAAGCCCAATTTTAAATTAACTGTCAGAGGTATTGCAAAAAATATCTGTTAAATTGTCTTTTTTTATTATCTAAATACATTAATAAACTGTCAAAATAAAAGCATTTTCTTTCTCTAAAACATAATTTAACTGTACTTTTAAATTGTTATTCTTCATTTAAAAAAATATACAAAATACAAAGATTTTAAGTAGGTTAAGATTTGTCTGCATAATACTTACTGTGATATTTTGCAGCTGTTACATGTTATATAGAACTTTAGAACATATATAGAACATATATAGAACTTTAAAAATGCAGTATATAAATAGCTCTTGTTAATTTCAGCTTCAAAATGGATCAAAATCCACCACAGTTCAGCTATTTTTGACCCAAATAATTTTCACACAAATGAACAGTAAGTGTAGAAACAAGGAGGTTTTAATGTTATGGCTGATCAGTGTAAGAATCAGATGTCTAACACAATACAGCATACAATAAGTGCAATCAGAATTCATTTCAATGGAAAATGTTTAACAAAGCAGCACACAGTTAAGTGAAATGTCTGCAAAACATGGGCATGAAACACTTATAAATCTGAATTATGTACAAAAAAACAGTGCCAACATTGAAGTTTTCAGAAAGTGCAACCACAGTGGAATTCGATAAACAGTACATCACAAGTGTAATACTCAGTATGGACTACATCTCACTGAACAGCTTTATATTTAGTAATTGAGCTTTATGAGACAGTTTGTTAGCATCTAGTTCCAGAAACAGTTTTTGGAGTACATCAAAAGTGTATCTGAATGTAGGAGGGTAACTCAAGTTCTAAATCATAAGGTTATAAATATATAAAGCATAAATCAGCCCGGACTGCAAAGGCAAGGAACACACTGCCCAGGTCTTCTAGAACCACACCACCTTCTAATACCACTCCAGTATTGGCAAGGGGGTCCATGGCTTCAGCTCCCTCAACTCTAGTCACATAGATCCCCAGAACAGTCTCCTCAATCACCAGTTTAGTTGCTGCCATATTACCATCCTACAATGGAACAGAGGGGGAAAATCACTTTCTTAAACTTAACAGTACACAAATTTCCATTTAGGACTTAACATATCTGACATCTCACTTCAACCTTTATTTTAACTCAGACGTACATTGAGCCGAAAAGATGGGGTGGTTGATGTAACAACTCAGAGGAAACTTGTGCTTACCTTCACCCTCCTAGTGCTGATGGTATTGCGTGATTGGGGGAATCCTAAACTGTAGATGAAATTGGATACTATTAAAGTTATATATATATATAAAAAAAAATTACTAAAGAAAACTAAAGGAAATCTAAATCAGCAAGACAAATATTTATAAAGAAATTACCAGCTTAAATAAGAAAATAGACATAAAATACATAAAACAAAAAAGTAAGTAAAAGAAACAAACAGGATAAATAATAAGAATTTACACATTTTTTCTTCTTCACTTAATCTAGACTTAACTCAGTGTTCAGTCAAAAGTAGCTCAATATTCTTCAATTTAGCATAAAATGTAGAAAAAAAATTACCAGTAAAAGGTCAGTCCAACTGCAAATACACATTTCCAACCATCTGTAAACAGAAGATACAAGACATCAACTGTTTTGTTGTAATTAAATAAATACTATTTCTATAGTAAATACTTTAACATTACAAATTCATTGATTATCCGATACTGTTCACATGTGTGTGCTTTCATGGATAACAGTCACAAAACTCAGGTTTGTAATGATACTAACGTTACAGAATCACTTTGTTTTAGTTTGTGCAGAACGTGAGCGCCAAACGAAAAGCCGTTCCTCTCAGGCTCGAGCTGCCTGCTCACATGTTAGCTAGCTAGGTTGTGTCCATGTTTTTTAATGCACTGGCACCGCAAATATTACACATCTTTTTATTTTCTACCTTCTTCTAATATACTTCCGCATGAAGTAATTTAAGCCATTTTTACCTTTCGGGAAAGAACCTTACTGCCACAAGTTGAGAATACTGGCTGTTGAACTTGACTAGCTTAGCACCAGCTAGCACCACGGCAGTGCAACGTTATCACACATAGCGCAACCGGACTTAATATACAGTCAGCCAACAGCAATCC
The DNA here is from genome assembly GCF_030014385.1 of Trichomycterus rosablanca. Taxonomy (NCBI): domain Eukaryota; kingdom Metazoa; phylum Chordata; class Actinopteri; order Siluriformes; family Trichomycteridae; genus Trichomycterus; species Trichomycterus rosablanca. The sequence goes on from NC_085989.1 coordinate 6,684,799, forward strand.
ATTAAAATCTGCCTCAAGACTTCAATATGATTCACAGAAACCCTGAAAAGATGTTAATAAATAAATCACTATAAGCAGGTCCGCCGTTAGTGTTAGCATTAGCACGCGCAAATTAGCGTTAGCATTCTTAAACAAATAAAGCATGCACAACAATAAAACTTGAATATTATTCAACTAAAGAGCTACATTAAACAATATAATAAGATAAACATCATGATTAGCATGCAATTAGACATATGGAAAAAGATTTTGTAAAGCTTCACATTACCTGAGATGCCATTGCAACACAATGTGCCTTCACGATGTATCGCGTAATCCCCGGTGCGTCATATCCGGTTTCACCTGATAAACTCATTGCATTAAGTAGTTCCAAGAAAATAAAGCAACTAAGTAAAGTTGAGTCCATGAATGGTTCATTTATTTGAGTTAAATAAACACAATGCAGTCATGTTTAAATCTAAAATGTAATTGATTTGTGTCACACCAGCATATATTCTTTATGCAAAACCAATAGGCACTCAAAACCCTTTTTTTGAGTGTGTAACTGGTAGGTTAGAGCATCATTTTATATCTGTGGTGCTCTGGTTGGAATGTGCACCCAACATGTTGCACAGATGGACTGTAATACCTCTTTCTGTTTATTGGGGAATGTGGGGATTGGTAAATTATGCTTGATTTAAATATTATAAATGTGAGAATAAATCACAGTTAATAACGTTTTAAATTTGACTATGGTTTTACACAGTTTGTATAAATGCACTTATTTAACAATTCAATCTTTAAATTAATACAAATGCATAAATAAAGTAAAAGTTTAAATCTGTTTAAATTGTATTGTTGCCTGTCTCATAAGGTAGGCAATACCTTTGTTTTTCCAATTTATGTATACAAAGTAGTGGTTAAGAAATGCAAAATTCCAAAATATTTCTTTCTTTGCTCACATATTTTCTTGCAATTGTACATTTTTAAATGCATTATTAACAGTATTTTTATGTATTTGACAGTGATATATCGGCATAACAAAAGGTGTTGTTCTTTTTGAAAATTACAGAAGATTCTGCTATTTTTGTCAATGAAGATTACTTTATTTTTACAGTTAGTTTTGTTAAAAGTGTCATCTAAGTGTCATTTTTTTGGGTAAATCACATGACACTTTTCAATATACAGTTTATTCTTGTAATTTTACAAAACATTTCTGTTTTTTATAAACACAGAAAAAAACTGTGAAAATGTACTGGGAAAACCTGTAAAAAAATTGTTTATTTTTTACAGTGTATCTTATAGAACATTGTGCCTTCTGAATAGTATTTAATGAACCACTGATCATTTCACCACTGAACACTCAATACTCAACTTACTCAAAGCTTTAGATATTGTTTGCCATCCTTGCCCTGATCTATGCCATATGTCACTTTGATCCACAGACAGCTCCTTGACTTTATGGCTTGGTTTTGGTCCTGACAATGAAGTGTAAATAGTGAGCCCTAATACACCCTGGTGTTTTACATTTTCTACCTATTTCCACTCACTAAATCATTGCCCGGGGATTGCAGGTAAAGTCTTATAAACGCACGCCATGCACGTGTTTTAGTGGATATTGCATTGGAGATTCGCCTTGGTGTCATCTTCTTGTGGTGGTGCTGGATGAGAACAGTGAGAGATCAGACTTGAGCTGCTGGAGATCCAGGTTGATAGGGGTCTGACTGAGATTGTCATGGGATCAGTTGGTGATCAGTTGTCCTGGATGGACAGTCTGTTTGAGGTTTTTAAACGTATGCTCCTAGCTGCAAGAGAGAACGCAGAGGTTGTTGATTAGTCCTGGGTGATTCGTCTCAGGCTGATAGGGGGCAATCCCACTACTTGCCTTTTCAGACTACACAGGCAGATAGATCTGTTCATGGTTCAGTTCATGGTCCTCTTGAGTGCCATTTAATCAACCTTTACTCTGGTCCGAGTGGTGGGTCAGGGCACCAATCCATATCAAGGTTTTGACCTGTTTTACTGACCATTATTGCCAGTATAAGCAATTAGCTTACAATCATTATCACTAAGTGGGTAGCACTGTCGCCTCACAGCAAGAAGGTCCTGGGTTCGATCCCCAGATGGGGCGGTCCGGGTCCTTTCTGTGTGGAGTTAACATGTTCTCCCCGTGTCTGCGTGGGTTTCCTCCGGGCGCTCCGGTTTCTTCCCACAGTCCAAAGACATGCAAGTGAGGTGAATTGGAGACACTAAATTGTCCATGACTGTGTTCGATATAACCTTGTGTAAACTGATGAACCTTGTGTAATGAGTAACTACCGTTTCTGTCATGAGTGTAACCAAAGTGTAAAACATGACGTTAAAATCCTAATAAAGAAACAAACAAACAATCATTATTAGCTGTATCCCAATCCACATCATAGTGTCAGTGCACAACCAAAGGGATGTTTAATAATTTTAATGCTCTTAAAAATACTACTTAAAGAGGCTCTTATAAAGTCAGAAAACCACTGTCCTAAACTTTTATCAGTGATAATTTGTCTGCTATGTTTCTGTACTTCCAGAACTGGTAAAAAACATGAAATGCTAAGCAAAATCTAATATAAAATTAGAGGGTGGCATCACGTCAAGCAGCAGGTGGTACACAGTTTGAGAGATTTATGTGCACAGGATTCGGTGCTTTGCTTCTGTAGTTGAGAAAGACTGGCTGCTTATCAAATATTAAAGATCCTATCAGACTTGCACTGACTACCAATATCAATCCATCAAGTTTTCTTTCAATATTCTTTCCATGTTCTATGCTGTGGGCTGATAGTTTAAAAAACAGATACCTTCTTCTGTACTACACTGTACATAAGCTGTAGTGTTTAACAAAAAGTGTGGAGCCAATTCAGAACATTATCTATAACAGCCTTTACCTTTACTAAAGGCTGTCCACATGATTTGGACATTAATTTTTGTGGTCATTAAGGTTGGACAACCTGGCTCAGAATTTGTGCTCAGAATTCCTAAATGACATTGAGGCCAGAACTGTGTGCTGGCCATTGGAGTTCCTCCACACCAAACTCTTCAATCCTTGTGTTTATAGACATTGCTTTGTTTACAGTTTACAGTCATACTGGAACACAAAAGTGCCTTCCACAAACTGCTCCCCCCAAAGTTGCCATTTCTGCTATCAGGGACTTTAGTTTAGAGGACGGTCTGCTCAGGTGACTTCCACAGCAAACAGCGACACGGCCACCGACACATCCGGGCCATCTAATGCAAGTTTCCACAGACCAGAAATGGAATGAAAAATATGACCGGACACCAGGCAAGTTTAAAGTGTTCCTTATGCAATATTTCATGCATTTTTCAGTGTTTTCGTCTGACTGGGAAAAAATGTGTGCGGTCTGTGCTAACGGGCAGAGATTCACAATGAGGCAACCCCAACCTCTCACTGGCAGCTGGCAATGCAGCTCATCTATTTGCAATTCGACACAGAATTTTAAGAAGCGTTATCGTTAGGGTTATCGTTAGGTGGTAAACTATACTTTGCTTTGTTTCTGATCACATGGACAAAAAAGCAGAAGCAAAAGCATCTTTCTTGCATGACTGGATCCAAACTTATGCTGCTTTTTGCTTACAAGGTGATTGGGGTTAGGGTTATGGTTAAGGTTAGCATAAAGTGACAGTTTATCTCTTTATCTTGGCATAAGACAGTGGCTATGTGTGTTTTGATTGGTTCAGTCAATGTACGACCAACTGTAGCCAGTTAAAATCACTATTAATAAATTTGGAGGCCATATATATACAGTGTATCACAAAAGTGAGTACACCCCTCACATTTCTGCAAATATTTCATTATATCTTTTCATGGGACAACACTATAGACATGAAACTTGGATATAACTTAGAGTAGTCAGTGTACAGCTTGTATATCAGTGTAGATTTACTGTCTTCTGAAAATAACTCAACACACAGCCATTAATGTCTAAATAGCTGGCAACATAAGTGAGTACACCCCACAGTGAACATGTCCAAATTGTGCCCAAATGTGTCGTTGTCCCTCCCTGGTGTCATGTGTCAAGGTCCCAGGTGTAAATGGGGAGCAGGGCTGTTAAATTTGGTGTTTTGGGTACAATTCTCTCATACTGGCCACTGGATATTCAACATGGCACCTCATGGCAAAGAACTCTCTGAGGATGTGAGAAATAGAATTGTTGCTCTCCACAAAGATGGCCTGGGCTATAAGAAGATTGCTAACACCCTGAAACTGAGCTACAGCATGGTGGCCAAGGTCATACAGCGGTTTTCCAGGACAGGTTCCACTCGGAACAGGCTTCGCCAGGGTCGACCATAGAAGTTGAGTCCACGTGTTCGGCGTCATATCCAGAGGTTGGCTTTAAAAAATAGACACATGAGTGCTGCCAGCATTGCTGCAGAGGTTGAAGACGTGGGAGGTCAGCCTGTCAGTGCTCAGACCATACGCCGCACACTGCATCAACTCGGTCTGCATGGTCGTCATCCCAGAAGGAAGCTGACGCACAAGAAAGCCCGCAAACAGTTTGCTGAAGACAAGCAGTCCAAGAACATGGATTACTGGAATGCCCTGTGGTCTGACGAGACCAAGATAAACTTGTTTGGCTCAGATGGTGTCCAGCATGTGTGGCGGCGCCCTGGTGAGAAGTACCAAGACAACTGTATCTTGCCTACAGTCAAGCATGGTGGTGGTAGCATCATGGTCTTGGGCTGCATGAGTGTTGCCGGCACTGGGGAGCTGCAGTTCATTGAGGGAAACATGAATTCCAACATGTACTGTGACATTCTGAAACAGAGCATGATCCCCTCCCTTTGAAAACTGGCAGTTTTCCAACAGGATAACGACCCCAAACACAACCTCCAAGATGACAACTGCCTTGCTGAGGAAGCTGAAGGTGAAGGTGATGGACTAAACCCAATTGAGCACCTGTGGCGCATCCTCAAGTGGAAGGTGGAGGAGTTCAAGGTGTCTAACATCCACCAGCTCCGTGATGTCATCATGGAGGAGTGGAAGAGGATTCCAGTAGCAACCTGTGCAGCTCTGGTGAATTCCATGCCCAGGAGGGTTAAGGCAGTGCTGGATAATAATGGTGGTCACACAAAATATTGACACTTTGGGCACAATTTGGACATGTTCACTGTGGGGTGTACTCACTTATGTTGCCAGCCATTTAGACATTAATGGCTATGTGTTGAGTTATTTTCAGAAGACAGTAAATCTACACTGCTATACAAGTTGTACACTGACTACTCTAAGTTATATCCAAGTTTTATTTCTATAGTGTTGTCCCATGAAAAGATATAATGAAATATTTGCAGAAATGTGAGGGGTGTACTCACTTTTGTGATACACTGTATATATATACGTATATACTTTGTTTCTGCATTTTCTCCTCTTTTTCTCCCTTTTTAGCGCGTCCAATTGCCTGATTCCTTCACGCTTCCTCTCCACCAATGCCGACCCCCGCTCTGATTGAGGAGAACGAAGCTAACCCACTCCCCCTCCGACACATGGGCAACAGCCGTATACATTTAGTCACCTACACTTTGACGAGTGCAATGCGGATTAGCACTGTGAATAGATTTTTGTGAATATATACAGTGTATCACAAAAGTGAGTACACCCCTCACATTTCTGCAGATATTTAAGTATATCTTTTCATGGGACAACACTGACAAAATGACACTTTGACACAATGAAAAGTAGTCTGTGTGCAGCTTATATAACAGTGTAAATTTATTCTTCCCTCAAAATAACTCAATATACAGCCATTAATGTCTAAACCACCGGCAACAAAAGTGAGTACACCCCTTAGTGAAAGTTCCTGAAGTGTCAATATTTTGTGTGGCCACCATTATTTCCCAGAACTGCCTTAACTCTCCTGGGCATGGAGTTTACCAGAGCTTCACAGGTTGCCACTGGAATGCTTTTCCACTCCTCCATAACGACATCACGGAGCTGGCGGATATTCGAGACTTTGCGCTCCTCCACCTTCCGCTTGAGGATGCCCCAAAGATGTTCTTTTGGGTTTAGGTCTGGAGACATGCTTGGCCAGTCCATCACCTTTACCCTCAGCCTCTTCAATAAAGCAGTGGTCGTCTTAGAGGTGTGTTTGGGGTCATTATCATGCTGGAACACTGCCCTGCGACCCAGTTTTCGGAGGGAGGGGATCATGCTCTGCTTCAGTATTTCACAGTACATATTGGAGTTCATGTGTCCCTCAATGAAATGTAACTCCCCAACACCTGCTGCACTCATGCAGCCCCAGACCATGGCATTCCCACCACCATGCTTGACTGTAAGCATGACACACTTATCTTTGTACTCCTCACCTGATTGCCGCCACACATGCTTGAGACCATCTGTACCAAACAAATTAATCTTGGTCTCATCAGACCATAGGACATGGTTCCAGTAATCCATGTCCTTTGTTGACATGTCTTCAGCAAACTGTTTGCGGGCTTTCTTGTGTAGAGACTTCAGAAGAGGCTTCCTTCTGGGGTGACAGCCATGCAGACCAATTTGATGTAGTGTGCGGCGTATGGTCTGAGCACTGAAAGGCTGACCCCCCACCTTTTCAATCTCTGCAGCAATGCTGACAGCACTCCTGCGCCTATCTTTCAAAGACAGCAGTTGGATGTGACGCTGAGCACGTGCACTCAGCTTCTTTGGACGACCAACGCGAGGTCTGTTCTGAGTGGACCCTGCTCTTTTAAAACGCTGGATGATCTTGGCCACTGTGCTGCAGCTCAGTTTCAGGGTGTTGGCAATCTTCTTGTAGCCTTGGCCATCTTCATGTAGCGCAACAATTCGTCTTTTAAGATCCTCAGAGAGTTCTTTGCCATGAGGTGCCATGTTGGAACTTTCAGTGACCAGTATGAGAGAGTGTGAGAGCTGTACTACTAAATTGAACACACCTGCCCCCTATGCACACCTGAGACCTAGTAACACTAACAAATCACATGACGTTTTGGAGGGAAAATTACAAGCAGTGCTCAATTTGGACATTTAGGGGTGTAGTCTCTTAGGGGTGTACTCACTTTTGTTGCCGGTGGTTTAGACATTAATGGCTGTATATTGAGTTATTTTGAGGAAAGAATAAATTTACACTGTTATATAAGCTGCACACAGACTACTTTTCATTGTGTCAAAGTGTCATTTTGTCAGTGTTGTCCCATGAAAAGATATACTTAAATATATGCAGAAATGTGAGGGGTGTACTCACTTTTGTGATACACTGTATATATATATATAGAGAGAAGAGGAGTTTTTAAACACCTCTCTGTCACTGCTGGACTGAGAATAGTCCACCAACCAAAATATTTAAGCCAACAGCATCTCATGGGCAGCTTCCTGTGGCCACTGATGAAGGTCTCAAAGATGACCAACTCAAACAGCAGCAATAGATGAGCGATCGTCTCTGACTTTACATCTACAATGTGGACCAACTAGGTAGTCTAATAGAGTGGACAGTGAGTGGACACAGCAGCGCTGCTGTGTCTTATCCACACATACCAGCACAACACACACTAACACACCACCACCATGTCAGTGTCACTGCAGTGCTGAGAATGATCCACCACCTAAATAATACCTGCTCTGTGGTGGTCCTGGGAGAGTCCTGATCGTTAAAGAACAGCAAGAAAGGGGGCTAAAAAAGCATGAAGAGAAACAGATGGACTACAGTCAGTAATTGTAGAACTACAAAGTGCTTCTAAATGGTAAGTGGAGCTGATCAAATGGACAGTGAGTGTAGAAACAAGGAGGTGGTTTTAATGTTATATAAGTTGTAGACAAATTGATTGGTTGAAACTTTTTAAGGTGCTTCACAATTATTTTTCGTCTAGCAGTGAAGTCTGGCTGGAAGCTAAGTATCAAGCATAGGTATCAATTTCTCCCTCTGGCTCTAAAGTCTAATCTTCTTCAAGAAGTCCTATGTTCATAAATGCAATACAGAGGTGTTTACAAGGTAATAAACCCACTAACTCTTAGACTCCCTCCCTAGACGGCCTCTTAAAAAACCAGAAACTCGTTCTTGTTTCAAGTACCTCACTAGAATACTCAACCAGACACCCTCATAAACCTTTCTGCAGACAGAACTGATTTTATATTGAAAGATGCTGGAGTGAATCATTAACTCTGCAGCGTTTTTATGTTTTATGGAGATTATATTTGAAGGTTTCATTGGATGACTGTCTGGCTGCACACGGTGGCTTTCTGTGACATTACATAAGCAGCAATCTTAGGAGGGGTCTTAACAACGAAAGGTCAAACCCAAGTGTCCTTTCTGTCAAATGCCATATAATTTATTTTTGATATTTTTATATGTATGATTGTGTTGACCTTTTGTTTTTGGTTACATTACATATTCACTATAATGTATTACATAACATATTCAGCTTGATTAACTAAACTGTAATTAGTGATGAGCAGTGCTGACATTTCTTTTGCCTTAAAAAAAAGGTTTCAGGGATTTAATTTAATCTTAATTAAACAAACCATTTTAGAATTATTAAGGAAGAGGAAATTGTATTAATAGTGCTTGTCCATTCTGCAGGTTTTAAAGCTAGTTTTGTCAGGCAAATTAATACATATCTAAAACATATTTAAATTAGGGCTGTCATGCGATTAAAATTTTTTATCAAGATTAATCGTGATTAAAGAACAAAATTTTTAGAAAGCCAGCCAATGCCTATGTAGAGTTGTTAACAGCTACCCATCATTCAGCCAGTTATTTAAAATGACAAGTCTGTTCACATTATCTGACGAAAGTGAGGATCTTTTTCTGTTCATAACCCTGCCACTGAAAACAGGCGCTCATAATATGAACCATTTCTAGATGCAACACCAGTGGCGTAACTAGGAGCTCATGGGCCCCAGTGCAAAAAAACATTATGGCCCTCCTCAACAAATTGCATATGCTGATAGCTGATCAGAATGAATTAAAAGTACTCACTCAGAAGTTACACTTCAAGTCCAAATTCCTGCCTCTGGTATTTTTAATGCACAGTTTTAGTTATTTTAATTTTACTTAACAAAAATATTGTAATATAATAATAACGACCTGGCGAGTGCAGCCAAGAGGGGGTGGGGGTGAATGGTTTAAGTGAGGTGAGTGGTTGAGTTCATGTCATGGAGGACCCCCCTCCTGCCATGGGCCCCAGTGCACCTGCACCAAGCCCCCCGCCCCCCCAGTAGTCACGCCCCTGTGCAACATGTATAACGTCCTGTCGACCCACATCGTAAACTATGTTAAAGCGTCTACAGTCCATTGCGATCCATTTAACAGCAGTGTTTGTAATATTCCCACGACGTGTACAGTTCATGCGCTTTACATCCAAATCGCTATAGTATAAACACAATGTTGCTGTGTTAAAGCAGCGCAAATTACCAGAGAGACACATATTTATGTGGCACAAACATAACCCAATAAAAATAGTTTGATTAAAAATTTTAATCTCGATTAATTGTATTAATTGCGATTAAAATTTTAACATGTTAATTAACACAATTAACGACCTAATTTAAATTATAATTTACATAGTTAACAGTAACAGAACATAACCATCTTACACAGTAGTGTTTTCATTGAGCCAACCCAAATATCCTGAGAATCGTCATCCAGTACGTCTAGACCTCAATGTTACAAACTGTGATTCCTGGAAACTAAAAGGAAAGGAACTATGTAGGGGGTTTGTGTAGATTTCACTTACCATTTTTATCATTTAACTGCCGTCATGTTCTAGTCGAAATTTGCATCCCATAATGCCAGGCACCCTATGTAGCGTCAGCATCTGTGCCTACGCCCGAGAATCCCTTTCAAAGCTTTCTGTTTCTTCTTTCTTCAGCAGGTGTTAAAATGCATGGAAATTGAGATAGCCGTGCCTGGATGGATTGTCTCTTTATGCAGTCCAGGATGGCATTTTCATATAGATAGATAGATTCATATAGCACCGCAGAGCAATTCCAACTCACTCTAAAGTTTCCACTTAAGTTATTTACAGCCTGTGAAATCCCTCAATACCTGGAACGAGCTGCCTATTTAAAGCGCTTGTGGCTTTTTTTTGTTTTAGTTGAAGCAGATTTGGTGAGAATGCTGAAGAAACATGGACCAACTGTTCATCAAGGTCATCTTTCAATGCACATAGATGCAGACAGCAGTTATTTTTCTTCATTGGTTTGGCTGATTCCTCTTTTTTTTTCATTTTATTGATTATTTAAGCTAGGATGCGCTTTTGCTTGCTGATGCAATGTAAGTTCATGCAAAAAAGAAAAAACAGAAAGCGTTGGTGTCATCTTCATGTAAATAATCTGTCCTGAATCTTTTTTTTTTGTTATATTTTGTTTATGCATTTTCTCCCCTTTTTCTCCCTTTTAGCGCGTTCAATTGCCCGATCGCATCATGCTTCCTCTCCACCAACGTCGATCCCCGCTCTGATTGAGGAGAAGGAAGCTAACCCACTCATGGGCAGCAGCTGTATGTATTTTGTCGCCTACACTTTGACGATTGCAATGCGGATCAGCACTGTGTACAGAGAGACACACCCTGACAGCACTCTTTTCCCGTCTCTGTGCAGGCGCCATCAATCAGCCAGCAGAGGACGTAATTGCATCAGTTATGAGAGAGTCCCTATCCGACTTTTAATATCACACCTCTATCTGAACAACAGGCCAATCGTTGATCATGTGGCTGCTCAGCCCAGCCGGCAGGCAGAGTGGTAGGTTGAATTTGGTTTGGTAGAGCTGGGAAACACTATGAAACAGCTTTACCAGCTAGTAACACTTATATGCATTCTAAAAAATAAAACATTGGGTCAACAACTGGCCACTGAAGTTCCTTCACACCAAACGTTCTCATCGTTTCTACCATTGTCTTTCAGACTTATCTCTTTCTTGACACTAAGTCAGAACTATAGTTAAGGACAATTGTAGCTCAGCTGTTTAGGTACTAGTCTAGTGATCAGAGTATTGCTGGTTTAAATCTCACTGCCAAGATCCCACCGTTGGACCCCTTAGCAGGGTCCTTAACCCTTAATTGCTTGCATTGTAAATTGTTACCGTTATATATAAACATTTGCCAAATGACATAAATATAATTTGTTATATAGACCCAATACTTTTACTCCTGATAGCTGAAACACTAACTTAACGAGCCATTTATTGTACTTAAGGTGCCGCCCTTGGCTTTGTTCATAAGATAAAAGAAAGAGTAAATATATCACATCTGCTCTAGTGTAAAGGGGACGTGAAGGTGAAATCAACTTGTAGCTAATTAAAAAGAAACAGCAGCTTATGTGAGTGGGGTCTTGACTTCAATCTAGGCTGCTTCATTTGCATAATTGTCCCATAAAGTCGTATTTGACCTCTTTCAATCTGAAACCTTAATTTAATAAGCGCTATACATTTCTCTCACATTCGGCATCTGTGTGTGTAAAGTCATGTTTTGTTATAATGAATATGTCTCAATATGTCAATGAAAAAAATCTGACACTGTGTGCTCTGGACCGAAGACGAAAAGAACCATCCAGACTGTTATCAGCAACAAGTCTAAAAGCAAGGCTCTGTCATGGTATGGGGTATATATATTAGAATGACTATGTTCCTAAATGCGATACAGGGACCTTTACAAGATCATAAACTCACTAACTCTTAGACTTCCTCTTAAAAAAAATCAGAAACACATTCTTAGCTTAAGTATTTCACCAGAATACTCAACCAGACACCCTCATAAACCTTTCTGCAGACAGAACTGATTTTATATTGAAAGATGCTGGAGTGAATCATTAACTTTGCAGCGTTTTTATGTTTTATGGAGATTGCTAGCCAGGTTGTATATGAAAGTCTCCTTGGATGACTGTCTGGCTGCACATGGTGGCTTCTTATGACATTACATAAGCAGCAATCTTAGGAGGGGGTCTTAACAACGAAAGGTCAAACGCAAGTGTCCGTTCTTTCAAATGAAATATATTTTATTCCTGATTGTTCCTCTGTTCCTGGTTACATTACATATTCACTACAGTGTATTACATACAATATTCAGCTTGATTTACCAAAGTTTAAGTAATAAGAGATGGGGAATGCTAAAATGTATCTTGCCTCTCAAAACAAGCTGTCAGGTCTGTGTTTGTAACTAGGTACTCACTGGGGCTTAATTTTATCTTTGACTATTTTACAATTATTTATTGACAGAAAATCATAAAAACAATGTTTATCTATTGTGCATGTTTTGGAGCTGATTGTCCATGCAAGTCTGGTTTGATTACATCCACAGACAATAGTATTTCAAACAATACAAATATATACACCGACTAGGCATAACATTATTACCACTGACAGGTGAAGTGAATAACACTGATTATCTCTTCATCACGGCACCTGTTAGTGGGTGGGATATATTAGGCAGCAAGTGAACCTTTTATCTTCAAACTTGATGTGTTGGAAGCAGGAAAAATGGGCGAGCGTGAGGATTTAAGCGAGTTTGACAAGAGCCAAATTGTGATGGCTAGACGATTGAATCAGAGCATCTCCAAAACTGCAGCTCTTGTGGTCTAAGGAAAGAACAGTGGTAAACCGGCGACAGGGTCATGGGCGGCCAAGGCTCACTGATGCACGTGGGGAGCGAAGGCTGGGATGTGTGGTCCGATCCAACAGACGAGCTACTGTAGCTCAAATTGCTAAAGAAGTAAGAAGTAAGCAAATGGGGGACCAACACAATATTAGGAAAGTGGTCATAATGTTATGCCTGATCGGTGTATATATATATATATGCCTTTTACTTATTGCTTACTGAAATATTTGTGTTCATTTATAGTTTTCCTCAGCATTTTCCATAAAATCCAACATGAAGTGCTATGTTTTTTTAAAGCTGCTCAAAAATACACCAAAGGCATTAAATAATAATAATAATAAAATCTAATTTAGCATTTTTCACTGTCTGCCAAACTAGCAATTAAGTCAATAGATATTTAACAACAATAACAATTTAACAATCGGTTGAATCTTAAATCTACTACATGGATGTCAAATTACTGAACGCATTTCCTTAAAGCTACGCCAGACAGTGCAGTTCCCCAAAGCTAAAAAGCTCTGTTCTCTGTTTTCAACTACTCGGGTCGAAACTCGAGGTTGCCACCAGTCGGCTGGGCGCCATCTAGTGGGCATAATTGGCAGTGCCTGCAGCAGACACGTTTCTGCTAGGGTGGGATGACCGTACTATCTGGGTGGGGTCTTCAAACGCTGTGTAAGGACCCTGATTAGCAGATAGAGAGGCACCTGTGCAGAATGCATGGGTGAAAAAGGGTTCCGCTAAGGGCTGCACGCGGGTCGGAGGAGGCGTGAGCAGCAATATGCCCACCTCCACTGCAATCAGTGATCCCTCAACAGCGGAAGACAAATCGACTACGCTAAATTGGAAGAAAATTGGAGAAAATGCATAAATAAAATAGAAAAAAAATCTCTGTTCTCTCATATTTACTTATACATGCAGTTATTTACCCAACCAAACGATCACTTTCAAATGAATGCTCTCTGTAGCTGCTTCAGCTGTGGTGGAATTCATTTCTCTGATCTGCAAAATGTAATTCCTACTCTTGGAAGCATAACAGGATTTTGTATTAATCCAGAGACTCATTACATGCTGTTTTTTTCTGATTTGCATTATGGATCTGCTGACTTGCCATGTTATAATTAAAAAAAGAGAAAGTGAGAGCAACAAGGCAGAAAATGAATGCACAAAATGGAAAAAATCTTAAATCAGCTGTCAACTGTTTGGAAACATTAAAATACCTGACGGCTTCACTGTGCTTTAAACATCTGCATCAGCAAAGACAAACAGTAGTCGTGGGTAGAAGTTAACCGACAGGCACAGACAGCACTTCCATGAGAAAGTTGCTCAATGCATTCAAATGCAGCCATAAAAATCACTACATCATTTATTCATTCATTCAGTCATTTTCTGTTTTACCATGTTTTGTTCCAACATGGGGGTGAAATTCCCCATAAGCATATGCACCCTCTGCCGACTACTTCACCCATCCTGGCTGAGATGTGACCCAGGCTACCACCTGCATCTTTAATGCGTGTGAACCCACAGCCACTTCTTTTTACCAGCCAGCAGCAGATTATTGGATAAAAGTGTGACTCTGTTTTGCAGTCAAGTCTAATTGTGTCTGTAGTTGTTTCTGACCAGGCAGATGTCAGTTTGTTCATGTATTGTAATGGACAGAGAGAGGTACTCAGCTTAAATAAGTATCTGTGTGGTGTACACTATATGGCTGATTTTCCTTTCAAAACCAACCATGTCCACATAATTACTGCATACCAGACACTGGATGCTCTTGGGGCTGGCACTGAGAGCACACTGACAACTGCACCATCCAGTGGCTAGGCGTTGGCCAATCATATCCATGCAAACGCCCGACCGGCTTATAGCACTGCTTAGATTTGAACCCTGGATTCCCAGATCTCAGCCATAGTGGGCTAGTGTATTTTACCACTGTGTATTTTACCACCTGAGCGCCCGGCCTTGTGACCTCAGTGAGGCTTGATTTGAGGGTCTCTTATAAATTATTAATGAGGAACGGGGGTGACAAAATGTAAAGAGCGACATACACTGTTCAAACATTAAAACCTTCTTGTTTCTACACTCACTGTCCATTTTATCCGCTCCACTTACCATATAGGAGCACTTTGTAGTTTATCTTCTAGACCTTCATCAGTGGTCACAGGACGCTGCCCATGGGGCGCTGTTGGCTGGATATTTTTGGTTGGTGGACTATTCTCAGTCCAGCAGTGACAGTGAGGTGTTTAAAAACTCCATCAGCGCTGCTGTTTATCTGGTTGGTTGGTGTATCTGCTACAATTATAGTAACCTGTACGATAAGTGTAGCTTATAAAATACACAATACATGCATGGGTAATAGGTGTACCTAATAATATGCTAATTTCAGACAGAAAATTGCAAAATAATGCAAAGATTTGAAATGATTAACTGAATTAATTAAACCCGAGCACTGTTTGTGCAATTCGGAGCTAAAAGCTGAACATCATCTTGATTTGTAGCTTGTATTTCCAGCTCTTGAGCGAGTGGGCTTTATGAACTGTTACGCTTACACAGCGCCAGCGACGTGGGCGGTGGAGCAGTTTTCTAATGTATTATTCAGACTCTGTTTTTCTCCTTCTAGTGATCATTTTCTTTCCTCTACAAGTTTCTTCACTTTTTTCTTTCTATGCTGGATTGATTTTAGTCAAATACGCAACCTAACATCTTCTATCTGTTGCTAAGCTGTAAAAATATATTTTGCAAGGAAACTGTATGACTTAGCAGCAAGAGTAACTAAATAAAATATATGGCTGATTTTTGTGGATACCTGTATATGAGATTCCATTCCTAAACCATGGGCATTAACATAAAGCACCTTTCGATTTCTGGCCATAACAGCCTCCATTGTTTATTTGGGGAGGGGGGGGGGGGGGGAGGGTACTTTGTGGGGTTAGGGATTACACTTTGTGCACAAAAGCATGCTGAAACAGGAAAGAGCTTTCCCCAAACTTGAAAGCTTATTATTTATTTCATACAACATTTGTATCAATTTTACATACACCGACTAGGCATAACATTATGACCACTGACAGGTGAAATGAACAACACTGATTATCTCTTCATCACGGCACCTGTTAGTGGGTGGGATATATTAGGCAGCAAGTGAACATTTTATCCTCAAAGTTGATGTGTTAGGGCCGCTCATGTGGCGCAGTGGTAAAAACACACGCTGGAACCAGAGCTGGGATCTTGAATACATTGTATCGGATCTCAGCTCTGCCTGCCGACTAAGGCTGAGCGGCCACATGAACAACGATTGGCCTGTTGTTCAGTTATGGGACGGGACTAAGCCGGATGGGGTCTCTCTCCTATGACTGGTGCAATTACGACTGCTGGCTGATTGATGGTGCCTGCACAGAGATGAGAAAAGAGTGTTCTCAGGGTGTGTTGTTCTCAGGGTGTGTCTCTTCGTACACAACGCTGAGCTGCACTGCACTCGTCAAAGTGTTGGTGATAAGATGCATGCGGCATGCTGCCCACGTGCTGCCAACCTTCTGAGGACTAGTCCAGTACATCAGCGGTCCCCAACTTTTTTTGCAACACGGACCGGTTTCATATAAGATATAATTTCACAGACCGGTGGGGGCGGGAGAATTTAATATAGAATAACTATAGAATGGACAATCAGTGTGAATCCTGAGCTGCTCCCACCTAGTGGTGATAAGACAATAACACCTGAAGAGAGGAAATTTAATCGCTTTTTGTAGTGATCTCTAATTATTTATTGTTTCTGTGTGGCCCGTAATAAATAATATAATGACCCACGGACCCCGGTGGTTGGGGACCACTGCAGTACATTAATTGATGAGGTACCACATCCCTCCTTGAAGACTCCTCTATGTTGCTAAATGTAATTTTGAAATAAAATAAAGGGGTAAAAATTACTCAGTTTGCAGTTTTGGGTGACAATGACATTTTTTCAACATTTTTCTTGAGTAAATAAGATTTTTTGGTCAGACTCCACATAGGGATAGGTGGATAGGTCCACTATTCATGCTTCAGTTGATCTCTCAGAGCCTTTATTTTAATACCTCTGTAAAATAAAATAAAATAATAATTGGCTAGCCTGGCACTTCTTACAATTCCATGTTGCCACAAATTCATTCATTCATTCATTCATTCACTTTATCCTATACAGACTGGTGGTGGGTACAATTCACTGGGTGAAAAGAAGGAAACACCCTGATCAGGTTGCCAGTTCATCACAGGGCAAACACACACTTTCACCTCTAGGGCAATTTTAGTATCTTCAGTTAACCTGCCTGCATGTCCTTGGACTGTACATACAGGTAGTTGTAGCCTAGTGGTTAAGTTGCTGGACTAGTAATCAAAAGGTTGCTGGTTCGAGCCCCACCACTGCCAGGTTGTCACTGTTTGTCACTGTCCTTAACCCTCAATTGCTTAGACAGTATACTGTTAGTCATGGATAAAAGCATCTGCTAAATGATGAAAATGTAAATGAGAACATGCAAACTGCACACAGAAAGGAGCCAGACGGCTCCACCTGAGAATCGAACCCAGGACGTTCTTGCTGTGATGTGACAGTGCTACGTACCGGGCCTCAGTGCCACCTTGTTGCCACAAATGGTAGCAAAATTCTTTCTTTGCCTTTTAAATTGTGTTTTATTTATGCACAGCAGTTTATAATCTGTCACTAAGGGCACATCATATCGCACTGCGTGTAAAATAAAATCAGACAAGAGATTTTGAAATAACGTCACATCGTTTGACAGGAATGAGTGAGCCGGCTGAAACCACACAGTGTAACCCTGGCTGTAGAAGCATGATCGGTTAGCATTTTATAGTGCTGGCAAAGCAATTTACTGTGTGACAGCAGTGCTGTTGGACTCCTGGTCCACAGATGATAAGTGAACTATATTATACTATACTGGGCCACTATTACAAATGTAAGTTTGCAGCACTGAGCATAAAGATAATGAGCTATAGCCTTTTTATAGCCTGTGTCAATCTGTGGTTTTAAACCTGCACTCGATTACAGTGGCTATTAAATGAAAAACGTATTAAAATTAAAATACTCGTTTGAAATTGAACTTCCTCTCTGCAGGTATATGTGAAGTGGGATATAAAACCTCTACGCGGCTCATTCGATTTCCTGTTTCATAAAATAATAATGCACCTTTGAGTAAAGCAGGTAGTTTTGCATTGAATGTTGTATTTAACGAGTGGTGTGTGCAGAAAAGACAGCATAATAAAAAAAGGAAAGCTGTTCTTATCCACATTCACCGCTAAAATGCTGAATCATGCAAATCTCCATCTAGATCACGTGTCTCAAACTCGAGGCCTGTGGGCTAAATCATTTTATGTGGCCCGCAAGTGCTTAAAAGGCACATAAATAAAAGAAAATAAATAGAAGAAAATAAAAGTCTATGCTGCTTTAAGGCATACATTGTAAAATCGTATGTAAACTACATCTCCCACAATGCATGTCGATTTTACGTTAACATTTTTCAGAATTTTGCAGACGCTTTTATCCAAAGCGACTGACAGTACTCTGACAGGATGCTGTCCAAGCAATTAAGGGTTAAGGGTCTTGCTTAAGGGCCCAACAGTGGCAACCTGGCAGTGCTGGGGCTTGAACCAGCGACCTTTCGATTACAAGTCCAGTACCTTATCCACTAGGCTACAACTGCCCCATTTTGTGACCACCAAAGGGCACCCAACATTAGATTGCAGTGTTTTCCAAAGTGGTTTGCAAACAAGTGGATTTAAGAATTATCTACAAGTTTTTTTTAAATTTATTTATCAGGATTTTGGAGTTTGCATGTTCTCCCCATGTCTCCATCTTTCCTCCGGGAGCTCCGGTTTCCTCCCACAGTCCAAAAACATGCAGTCAGGTTAAATGGAGACACTGAATTGCCGTATAGGTGAATGGTTGTTTGTGTACATGTGTCTGCCCTGCGATGGACTGGCGCCCCGTCCAGGGTGTTACTGCGTGCCTTGCGCCCATTGAAAAGCTGGGATAGGCTGGGATAGGCTCCAGCTTTTAATCTAGCCAGTAAGTGGGTGATCATGCCTCTTTAACGAAATAATGTTTAATGTTCTTTCTACTAATTAGAAAATGTTCAAGTACATGTAATTTTGCCTAAAGCTAATAAAAAGTCTTCAAATCCAGACTTTAATTGGCCTGAATTTTTCTTTCTTTAGCAGCGGCTCATGCTTGGTTCGGACAAAATGCCTGAATGGTTCTTATTCATTAGTCCGTCGATGTACCCGCTGCTGGGCCTTCTTACCTAACAGTTCATTTCATTGTGTTCCAGGTACAGTCAGGGATCTTAGTTCTGCACAGTTCGGAACGTTCCCTTCTCTTACACACTGTGACTCACAATTACAAATAGTAGAGTCAAAGTACGGTGCAGGTCAGGCTTTTTCAGGTTATTTAATGGAAGCAAAATCTCACTTTGAACACTCGTGTGCTTGAGGGTAGTAAAAGCTTCCTCTAACTAAACGTCTTCAAATTGATGAAAATGGAGTGTCATTATCAGTGATCATCTTTTAAAGAATTGCTCACCTTATCAGAAGCTTGTTAGCGTTTACCGAAATCACATATTACAGGTTATCAGGACAAAAGGATGTTCCTCCGAGTACTGAGGCTGGGGTTAAATAAAAGTGGGTATTTGACAAGAGGTGTTACTTATGTAAATTAAAAATTATGACAACTTGTGCTCACAGTGTTGCTTATGCGTATGTATTAATAAATATTCGGATGGCACGGTGGTGCAGTGGGTAGCGCTGTTGCCTCACAGCAAGAAGGGCCTGGGTTCTGTTCCCCAGCTGGCGACCAGGCTTCTTTCTGTGTGGAGTTTACATGTTCTTTCTGTGTCTGCGTGGGTTTCCTTCAGGGACTTTTTTTCCAAAGCCCAAAGACATACAGTCAGGCCAAATAGAGGTACAAAATTACCCTAAGTGTAGGTGTGTGTGTCTGTCCTGTGATGAAATCGGAACAAGTCGAGGGTGTTTCCCGCCTTTCGCCCAATTAATCAGATCAACCGCAACCCTGAATGGTGGTAAAACAAACAGTGAATTAGAAAAACAAATGAATGAAGGTTTACTAAGACTTCTTGTTGTGTATTTTCCTTTAATTTTATACACATCACTGTCATACCTTTTAAGATGAGGGGAGGGGGTTAAATATTTCCAATTGCAATCAAAATTGCAGCTGGTGTCCATTTAAATACGCCTAGTTTAATGCAAGAGAACACGTTCTCTCGCCAGTGTTGGAAAGAAAACCCAAACTTTCACCCTTTGTCAGAATATTTTGTTTATAGGTAAGGCCCTACCTAATTCACAGTTGTAAAAGTAGGACCTTGAATAGAGCCGTTTCCCATGTAATGTAATAAGCAATTTGTTGTGAAATTTGTGTAGCGTATGAAATATGAGGCGCAATCTGCAATATGAGGCAGTCCTAGCAATCATACGGCATAATTATTAAGCTAGTGCAATGGTCTTTTCTGTGGTGTAGTGTGCTGACAATGTTTGATGTATGTGTTTACATATTGAGTGCATTTTGTCCCTTTGGGGATTCCGTAATCAATAGGAAAAGTGTACTTCTCTACACACGTGATCATCTCCTCAAAAGAACAAGCCAGTAAAGTATTCTGCGCCTGATAGTTTGTCTATGTACAGTTTATATCTTTCTTCATAAACTCAGTAAAAGTCTAAAGAGTAACTGAGTAACTAAGTCGGGTAACTGAGTCTGGAAAACTCCTAACCACTTATGTGGATGCAAAGGAAGGTGTGTTATTTAATGAATGTAGTGAAATGTGGCACTTTTCTTTAAAATTCACTGAAATTGTGTACAGTCAAGCAAGCTGTAGATGCTGCGAACCGCAGTGGTTCAAATACATAAACTAACTGTTTAGAAATATATTAATATTTCTACTTTTATTTAAATTATAGTTTTTCTTCCATTTTCTTCCAATTTTTGTGTAGTCGATTTGTCTGGGTATATTGCTGCTCACGCCTCCTCCGACCCGCGCACAGCCCTTAACGGAAGCCTTTTTCACCCATGCACTCTGCACAGGCGCCTCTATCTGCCAATCAGGGTCTTTACACAGACCCTGCCCACATATTCCGGTCATCCCTCCCTGCAGGCACTGCCAATTATGCCCGCTAGATGGTGCCCAGCCGACCGGTGGCAACGCCGAGTTTCGAACCGAGGAGTTCAGAATCTCGGCACTGGTGTGCTAGCGGAATATCCCCTATATTTCTAGTTTTGTATATAGTAAGTCAAAATGATGACTAGGCAATTCACTCATTCAAACAATTTATGTTTAATAACCACTTCATGCTGTTCAGGGTAACAGGGCATGATTCATTAATTTTAGGAATAACAATATTAACCCGAGTACGTATAGAGCTTGTTACACCCAACGGGATTAAACTAATTAAAACATTCTTGCATTGATACTCCACCTGACTCATTATTATCAGAATGTGTTAAAACACATTATGAATTGCTGGCAACCCACTGCTTGTAGATTTAAATTTCATACCTAGAGTCTACAAAGTCTGAGAAATTAAAAGCTACCGAGGCCTCGAGGTATTTCTGATTACTGTGACAAATGCTCCATTTGTTGTTCATTTAGAGATTGCATTAAATAATTATAATAATCTGATTTTAATAATCTTTTTAATACATCTAAAAAGTAAACAGCTCAGATTACTTCATGTAGTTTTCAGGACCTCCAGCTATTTTTTACAGCAGTCACACTCTATAGAGATTTGTTTGAGGGCCTGTAATTATTCACTGTAGAGTACTTGTTTGCTTTTTCTTGTTTGCATAATGAACATAATGATCGTAGCTAATTGTGTACATCAGAATCTATGTACACGTTTCCAAACCCCATTTCAGACAAGCCTCATTTGAGGCATTAAATGCAGTAAAACAAAAATCTATGATTTGTTCATTCTCTCGAATCCTTATCTAGCTGACAAAAGTACAAAGAACTTACTTTTACTGGTTTGGATGACCATGATTATATTTTGTTAATATCAATAAATGTTAAATGTAATCAAAAAATTGTGATGAGAGTAAAAAGTTTACAGAATATTATATGATATAATTATAGTAATTATAGAATAAAGTTACATAATAAAATTGGTAGCAGGTGAGTGTATTATGTTTGAGTATAAAAAGATAATCCACCAAAGGCAGCCAACATGAATTGTGGCTCACCATGTTGTGCCAAACTTTGAGAAACTCTGAATTTCCTGAATCTTTCCACGATATTATGTATAGTGGATGGTGAATGACCTAAATTAAATTCCAGCCTGTGGGATGAGAGTGACCTTAAAGCCCTCAGACATTATTATATTGGACAAATACACTGATCAGCCATAACATTAAAACCACCTCCTTGTTTCTACACTCACTGTCCATTTTATCAGCTGCACTTACCATATAGAAGCACTTTGTAGTTCTACAATTACTGACTGTAGTCCATTTGTTTCTCTACATCCATTTTTAACCTGCTTTCACCCTGTTCTTCAATGGTCAGGATCACCACAGAGCAGGTATTATTTGGGTGTTGAATCATTCTCAGCCCTGCAGTGACACTGACATGGTGGTTGTGTGTTAGTGTGTGTTGTGCTGGTATGAGTGGATCAGACACAGCAGTGTTGCTGTGAGTTTTTAAATACTGTGTCCACTCACTGTCCACTCTATTAGACACTCCTACCTAGTTGGTCCACCTTGTAGATGTAAAGTCAGAGACGATCGATCATCTATTGCTGCCGTTTGAGTTGGTCATCTGCTAGACCTTCATCAGTGGTCACAGGACACTGCCCACTGGGGACTGTTGGCAGGATATATTTGGTTGGTGGACTATTCTCAGTCCAGCAGTGACAGTGAGGTGTTTAAAAACTCCATCAGCACTGCTGTGTCTGATCCACACCACCACCATGTCAGTGTCACTGCAGTGCTGAGAATGATCCACCACCTAAATAATACCTGCTCTGTGGTGGTCCTGGGAGAGTCCTGACCATTGAAGAACAGCATGAAAGGGGGCTAACAAAGCATACAGAGAAACAGATGGACTACAGTCAGTAATTGTAGAACCACAAAGTGCTTCTATATGGTAAGTGGAGCTGATAAAATGGACAGTGAGTGTAGAAACAAGGAGGTGGTTTTAATGTTATGGTTGATCGGTGTATATATACATGGCATATAAGTTATCGTTGATACAGGGGAATATATTGACATTTTATAGAGACGTGATGCCATCAAGACTAAATCTTATCCCAAGAAGTTTGTGATTATTTTAGCAACATTCTGCAAGCCCTACACCAGCTTGTTTGTGTGAATGTCTGGTTCAAATCCGTCTCTTATTAAAAATATATGACCACCACGGACTGCTGAGCATCTGAAGTCTGGTATCAAGCAAGAATGGGCAAAGATTCCACCTGCACAAGTAAGTATCATCAGCACCTAAATGATGTAAGAAGTGTAATCAATGGGAAATGTAATGTAAGGGTGTAAACATAGCTCTGTCCCAACTTTTTTTGAGTGTGTTGCTTACACACACATTCACACCTAGGGAAATTTAAATAGCTGAAATTAATCTGACTGTATGTCTTTGAGGGGCGGCACGGTGGCTAGGTGGGTAGCACTGTCGTCTCACAGCAAAAAGGTCCTGGGTTTGATCCCCAGGCGGGGCGGTCCGGGTCCTTTCTGTGTGGAGTTTGCATGTTCTCTCCATGTCTGCTTGGGTTTCCTCCGGGAGCTCCACAGTCCAAAAACATTCAGTCAGGTTAATTGGTTTAATTGGATACACAGAATTGCCCTATAGGTGAATGGGTGTGTGTATGTGTGTGTGTCTGCCCTGCGATGGACTGGTGCCCCATCAAGGGTGTTAATGTGTGCCTTGCACCCATTGAAAAGCTGGGATAGGCTCCCCCGCCCCCCCTTCCCCACCGGGGCCCTGATTGGATAAGCGGTAAAGAAAGTGAGTGAGAGTGAGTCTTTGGACTGTGAGAGGAAACCGGAGCTCCTGGAGGAAACCCACACAGACACGGGGAGAACATGCAAACTCTAAACAGAAAGGACCCAGACTGCTCCACCTGGGAATCGAACCCAGGACCGTTCTTGCTGTGCAGTGCAAGACTTGTTGCATAAAATATTGATTAATGATACTTGATAATTGAACAGCATTCAAAATAAAACCGAGTACAATCTGCACAAGTACATCCAGTGTTTTAAATCACAAGCACAAAAGTGTTCAAACACTTGACTCTGCTCTCTGTAATATTAAATATTTAGATCAGTTTCTCTTCACATGTCCGCACACTTGTTGTTCTGGCTCAGCTCGGCTCGGCTCGACCACAAACACATTCCCTCATTTGCATTTTTCGCATTTAATCTCCCCCGGGTCCGATTTCCATTACTTTTTGCAGTGTGTAGTGGGAGATTGGTGGCTCGGTAGGGCACCGGCTGAAGAGACAAGCCGAGATTTCTGAACAGTCTCGTCCTGATGGCATGCACCCTCATTCAGATTACAGAAGACAGGATTCGTCAGAAGAAGACAGGATCTGCACCCTGGCTGACATTCAGACTTCATCAAATGTCACCTGGAGTAAAATACTATTTGCTCAGAAGGGAAAACATGCCTGTGGCAAAAACGCAGTAAATTGTGTTTACCTCTGAAATATTTGCTCCGGGTAGTTTAATTAACTCGTACAGCCAAGAGCAGTTTAATGTTGCACTTGTTTTAATAAATCACTGTGAATAAAATAACAAAATAGAAAAGCCACATGATGGATTAAACTAACTACCACTTAAATTCACATTTTGGTTTATAATTGTATAATAATTAATTAGCGTTTTGATTAAAATTGGATTAACAGTAAACGTGCAATAAGGGAAAACAAGGGCGCTTGACATTTTGAACCTGCAAGGCATTGTCTGCTTATACGGACAATGATTGACCCGTCCAAAGCTTAACTGCTGCAGTCATGACCTCTGCTGGCTGAGTTTGCACAGAGATGGGGGATAATGGATATCAGTGCGTTACTCTCCATGTGCAATACGGACCTCCATACGAACCCGCCCGGTGCGGGTGAACAGAAGCGGTCGGCTACTACAGTGGTCCCCAACCACCGAGCCATCGGGCCGCACAGAAAGAATAAATAATTAGAGATTGCTACAAGAGCAATTCAATTTCCAATACTCTTCAGGTGTTATTACCGCTGATCACCACTAGGTGGGAGCAGCGTGTCATTGCAGCGTAAAACGCTCAGGATTCACACTGATTTTTCCATTCTATAGTTATTCTGTATTAAATCCTCCCGCCCCTGCCGGTCCGTGAAATGATATCTTATATGAAACCGATGTGTGGTGCAAAAAAGGTTGGGGACCACTGGGCTACTACACACATGTTGGAGGGGGTTCTCCTCGGTCAGCACGATTGGGTGATTAGATACGACTAGATTGGGAGGGAAAATAGGGGAAAACATGGGAAATTTTAGAAAAATACATTAAAAATAAATATAAATAAAGGTAAAAATGTTTTTTGTTATTTAGTTTTAGTGTACACACAATGTCTTACAAATATGCAAATAGTCAATGTACTATAAATTTGCACTAAACATTGTGCTATCCACCGGTCGAGCGTTTACATACAGCGGTGTTTACATACAGACATGATGGGCTATGTCTGAGAATGGAGTGGCCTAGGCCTTTGTGATATCTGGGCATCCTGCCTGAGATGTGATACTACGTTGCGCCCCATAATTCTAGGGAAACTGGACCCACCACAACCCTAAAATGAAAAGAAGTAAACAAATACACATAATGGTAGCATTTGTTTTTATTCCAGCACTACTGTGAGAAGTGAGTGGATTAACAGCAACAACAGCAGATGACAACACGTCTTTGATATTGATTTGGCCAAAGCGACTGGCACAGCTATGATGCTTTTGGCTGGGGTTTTGACAAATATCCCAAGGCTGGATACAAATACTCAATAAACACACGTACACACACACACACACACACACACACACACACACACACACACACACACACACACACACACACACACACACACACACACACCTGGAACAGACTATGCTACAGCTGGTATTATAGTAAACCGGGAAGCCAAAGCCAGAAGGAAAGGAGTAGAATATCTGGAATTGGTACAATGAAGTGTTTTCAAGGTGCATATTAACACGATGTAGCCAAACTGCTTTATTATGGGTTATATACACTGATCAGCCATAATATTGAAACCACCTTCTTGTTTCTACACTCACTGTCCATTTTATCAGCTCCACTTACCATATAGGAGCACTTTATAGTTCTACAATTACTGACTGTAGTCCATCTGTTTCTGTGCATGCTTTGTTAGCCCCCTTTCATGCTGTTCTTCAATGGTCAGGACCACCACAGGACCACCACAGAGCAGGTATTATTTGGGTGGTGGATCATTCTCAGCACTGCAGTGACACTGACATGGTGGTGGTGTGTTAGTGTGTGTTGTGCTGGTATGAGTGGATCAGACACAGCAGCGCTGCTGGAGTTTTTAAATACCGTGTCCACTCACTGTCCACTCTATTAGACACTCCTACCTAGTTGGTCCACCTTGTAGATGTAAAGTCAGAGACGATCGCTCATCTATTGCTGCTGTTTGAGTTGGTCATCTGCTAGACCTTCATCAGTGGTCACAGGACGCAGGACGCTGCCCACGGGGCGCTGTTGGCTGGATATATTTTTGGTTGGTGGACTATTCTCAGTCCATCAGTGACAGTGAGGTGTTTAAAAACTTCATCAGCATTGCTGTGTCTGATCCACACCACCACCATGTCAGTGTCACTGCAGTACTGAGAATGATCCACCACCTAAATAATACCTGCTCTGTGGTGGTCCTGGGAGAGTCCTGACCATTGAAGAACAGCATGAAAGGGGGCTAACAAAGCATACAGAGAAACAGATGGACTACAGTCAGTAATTGTAGAACTACAAAGTGCTTCTATATGGTAAGTGGAGCTGATAAAATGGACAGTGTGTGTAGAAACAAGGAGGTGGTTTTAATGTTATGGCTGATCTGTGTATGTGTATAGTGTAATGGCTCTTATTTGATTTGATCTTTAATGGAGGATATGGGTACAATGTGAAGAAATTATATAATTATTTATTAATTGATTGATTTATTTATACATGTATTAATTTTTAATAATTGCTTCATTCAGAGGAGTTTGGGGTTCGAGTAGCTGGCACTAAAGACAACCCAGGTTCTCTTTTCCTCTACCTCTCAATTTTTTTTGAGGTCTTGTGATCGCTGCAGGCTATAAAACGACACCACTGTGAGGCGTATATTTATTCCTTATTTACCTAAATTAAAACAACACCAGAGAAGTCAAGTTTTTCTTAATAAAGCTACAGCACAGATTGATTTTGTGTAATGCACAGACTGCACTGTAAGTACCTCAGTTTAAAAAAAATAATAAAGATGTCAGCAGTTTCTAAAGCTTTCAAATGTAGTAGACTAATGCACATTGATTTAAAGCAAACGATCTTGAAAATACATGAACTGCTTTCCTGGCAGTTTCTCAATCTGGCCTGTTGTTTTTGTTTAATGGTTTCTTAATTTCTGTTATTTTGGATAATATAAGATTAGATAATATAAGGCCTTTATTTGTCATATTTACACCGATCAGCCATAACATTAAAACCACCTCTTTGTTTCTACACTCACTGTCCATTTTATCAGCTCCCCTCACCATATAGAAGCACTTTGTAGTTCTACAATTACTGACTGTAGTCCATCTGTTTCTCTGCATGCTTTGTTAACCCCCTTTCATTCTGTTCTTCAATGATCAGGACCCCCACAGGACCACCACAGAGTAGGTATTATTTGGGTAGTAAATCATTCTCAGCACTGCAGTGACACTGACATGGTGGTGGTGTGTTAGTGTGTGTTGTGCTGGTATGAGTGGATTAGACACAGAAGCGCTGCTGGAGTTTTTAAACACCTCACTGTCACTGCTGCACTAAGAATAGTCCACCAACCAAAAATATCCAGCCAACAGCGCCCCATAGGCAGCGTCCTGTGCCCACTGATGAAGGTCTAGAAGATGACCAACTCAAACAGCAGCAATAGATGTGCGATCGTCTCTGACTTTACATCTACAAGGTGGACCAATTAGGACAGTGAGTGGACACGGTATTTAAAAACTCCAGCAGTGCTGCTGTGTCTGATCCACTCATACCAGCACAACACACACTAACACACCACCACCATGTCATTGTCAGTGCAGTGCTGAGAATGATCCACCACCTAAATAATACCTGCTCTGTCATGGTCCTGTGGGGGTCCTGACCATTGAAGAACAGGGTGAAAGCAGGTAAAAAAAGTATGTAGAGAAACAGATGGACTATAGTCAGTAATTGTAGAACTACAAAGTGCTTCTATATTGTTTGAATTTGTATTAACACTTGTGTGTACAATTTAGTTGTCCTTTATTTTGTCTGAGATGCTTTGTGTGGATGTAGAAGCGTATATGATCGTAGTGCGGTTCATTGCTTATTGTTCATCGTAACTGTTGTTCCTGCTGATTTTAGATCATCCGGCAACTCGTTTTAAATAACTGCTGGCTCCTCATTCTATTTGAGGTCGTAAGTATGATAATACATTGAATAATCTGGCATGATGCACTGTTCCAAATGTTCAGGGTATTTGCTATGACTGTAGCTTCTTAATCCCCTATTCAGATTAGATGTCACCACAGTGGATCATTCTGGTCCCTATACCTAATTTGGCACTGGTGCACACTAACAAGTGCACTCACCATTGGCTAGACTGTTCAGCCATCTCCCTCAGACATAGACCTGTAATGTCTGTGTAGATGCCCAGCTGGCCGGTAGCACTGCTGAGATTTGAACCCCAAATGTCAGTGTAGTGAGCTATTTTACCACCGCACAACCTGGATATGTAGTTCATGGGTGGCTAAAGTGGCGTGACGCTAACCCAGTACTGCTGGGATCCAGGGTTTGAATACGGTCAGCCGTGTTCATACAGACACGAGTGGCCGACTTCATTGTGCCCAGTGATTCAGGTGAAACTAAAACCACTGCGACTCAGATCAGGACACAGGGATCTTAAACGCTTTCATTTACATTTACATTTTCGACATTTAGCAGACGCTTTTATCCAAAGCGACTTACGTAACTGTGACAGTATACAGTCTAAGCAATTGAGGGTTAAGGGCCTTGCTCAAGGGCCCAACAGTGGTAACCTGGCAGTGATGGGGCTTGAACCGGCGACCTTTTGATTACTAGTCCAGCACCTTAACTGCTAGGCTAGGCTAGGCAACTGCCCTAAATTAAATGAAACTGCCCTTTCAAAATGAAATGAAAAATGTATATCTGTCTATTACTAACAACAAACAAAGAGCACAAGCTATTTAATGAAATAGAGTTTTAGATTCTAATGAATTCTGTAGCAGAATAAATAAAATAGCCAGAAGCTGAAAAGTCGGCTACAGGATAATTAGAATAAATGTTTACTTCTGTTCTCCCACTGCGATCCAACTCACTTCATGTTTACATTATTGGAAGAGAAAGAAAAATTTGTCTTTAGGAACTGCATATCGAGGCTTAGATGCTTACACATATATGGACAAAAGTATTGGGACTCTTTTTTTAATTATTGAATGTACACTGATCAGCCATAACATTAAAACCACCTCCTTGTTTTTACACTCACTGTCCATTTTATCAGCACCACTTACCATATTGGAGCACTTTGTAGTTCTACAATTACTGACTGTAGTCCATCTGTTTGTCTGCATGCATTGTTAGCTCCCTTTCATGCTGTTCTTCAATGGTCAGGACTCTCCCAGGACCACCACAGAGCAGGTATTATTTAGGTGGTGGATCATTCTCAGCACTGCAGTGACACTGACATGGTGGTGGTGTGTTAGTGTGTGTTGTGCTGATGGAGTTTTTAAACACCTCACTGTCACTCCTGGACTGAGAATAGTCCACCAACCAAAAATATATCCAGCCAACAGCGCCCCGTGGGCAGCGTCCTTTGACCACTGATGAAGGTCTAGAAGATGACCAACTCAAACAGCAGCAATAGATGAGCGATCGTCTCTGACTTTACATCTACAAGGTGGACCAACTAGGTAGGAGTGTCTAATAGAGTGGACACGGTATTTAAAAACTGCTGCTGATCCACTCATACCAGCACAACACACACTAACACACCACCACCATGTCAGTGTCACTGCAGTGCTGAAAATGACCCACCACCCAAATAATATCTGCTCTGTGGTGGTCCTGACCATTGAAGAACAGAGTGAAAGCAGGCTGAAAAAGTATGTAGAGAAACAGATGGACTACAGTCAGTAATTGTAGAACTACAAAGTGCTTCTATATTGTAAGTGGAGCTGATAAAATGGACAGTGAGTGTAGAAACAAGGAGGTGGTTTTAATGTTATGGCTGATCAGTGTATGTCTTTCAGCCAGAACAATTGCTAACAGGTGTAAAAAATCAGTTATATAAAGAAAAATATATGCTTCCAACTGAAGCAACAATTTAGGGAAGGCCCTTTCCTGTTCTAGCATGACTGTTTCCCTGTGCTCAAAGCAAGCTCTATAAAGGGAACAGTGGTAGTCAAAAGGGTAGAGCTTTGGGCTTTCAATCGACAGCTTGAGAGTTCAAATTTAGGCTGGGTGAGAACGTCTATAGACCTATTGATCGCAGTTGGTAGAGCCAGTGCCACATGACAACATGCCTCCAGTTAGGGTCATCACCTGGTGTTCCAACTGCAGAAGCTGAACTGGCTGTTCTTTAATGCCTCCAGGTGAGAGTAAATAAATGTACAGTGTATCACGAAAGTGAGTACACCCCTCACATTTCTGCAAATATTTCATTATATCTTTTCATGGGACAACACTATAGACATGAAACTTGGATATAACTTAGAGTAGTCAGTGTACAGCTTGTATAGCAGTGTAGATTTACTGTCTTCTGAAAATAACTCAACACACAGCCATTAATGTCTAAATAGCTGGCAACATAAGTGAGTACACCCCACAGTGAACATGTCCAAATTGTGCCCAAATGTGTCGTTGTCCCTCCCTGGTGTCATGTGTCAAGGTCCCAGGTGTACATGGGGAGCAGGGCTGTTATATTTGGTGTTTTGGGTACAATTCTCTCATACTGGCCACTGGATATTCAACATGGCACCTCATGGCAAAGAACTCTCTGAGGATGTGAGAAATAGAATTGTTGCTCTCCACAAAGATGGCCTGGGCTATAAGAAGATTGCTAACACCCTGAAACTGAGCTACAGCATGGTGCCCAAGGTCATACAGCGGTTTTCCAGGACAGGTTCCACTCGGAACAGGCTTCGCCAGGGTTGACCAAAGAAGTTGAGTCCACGTGTTCGGCGTCATATCCAGAGGTTGGCTTTAAAAAATAGACACATGAGTGCTGCCAGCATTGCTGCAGAGGTTGAAGACGTGGGAGGTCAGCCTGTCAGTGCTCAGACCATACACCGCACACTGCATCAACTCGGTCTGCATGGTCGTCATCCCAGAAGGAAGCTGACGCACAAGAAAGCCCGCAAACAGTTTGCTGAAGACAAGCAGTCCAAGAACATGGATTACTGGAATGCCCTGTGGTCTGACGAGACCAAGATAAACTTGTTTGGCTCAGATGGTGTCCAGCATGTGTGGTGGCGCCCTGGTGAGAAGTACCAAGACAACTGTACCTTGTCTACAGTCAAGCATGGTGGTGGTAGCATCATGGTCTTGGGCTGCATGAGTGTTGCTGGCACTGGGGAGCTGCAGTTCATTGAGGGAAACATGAATTCCAACATGTACTGTGACATTCTGAAACAGAGCATGATCCCCTCCCTTCGAAAACTGGGCCTCATGGCAGTTTTCCAACAGGATAACGACCCCAAACACAACCTCCAAGATGACAACTGCCTTGCTGAGAATGCTGAAGGTAAAGGTGATGGACTAAACCCAATTGAGCACCTGTGGCGCATCCTCAAGTGGAAGGTGGAGGAGTTCAAGGTGTCTAACATCCACCAGCTCCGTGATGTCATCATGGAGGAGTGGAAGAGGATTCCAGTAGCAACCTGTGCAGCTCTGGTGAATTCCATGCCCAGGAGGGTTAAGGCAGTGATAATAATGGTGGTCACACAAAATATTGACACTTTGGGCACAATTTGGACATGTTCACTGTGGGGTGTACTCACTTATGTTGCCAGCCATTTAGACATTAATGGCTGTGTGTTGAGTTATTTTCAGAAGACAGTAAATCTACACTGCTATACAAGCTGTACACTGACTACTCTAAGTTATATCCAAGTTTCATGTCTATAGTGTCGTCCCATGAAAAGATATAATAAAATATTTGCAGAAATGTGAGGGGTGTACTCACTTTTGTGATACACTGTATGTGCGAGTGTGAAAGGCCTCGTGCCGGACAACCTTCAGAGTAAGTCTACAATAAAAAATAAATATCTTTTTGCAGCGTAGGGATTGAAGATTGAAGATCGCTTTAGGCAAATCGTCTTCAGTTTACCTGAAAGTTCTGCACATTTGCACATTCCGTAATTCAGACAATGAATTTTTATTCTTATATAATAAGTCCTGGTAAATTATTCCATTCATGTTTTATTTGATAAAGTTTAGTGCCCCAGAAATGTTCTTTTTAAAATGATTGACAGTTCTCTTACAAAGTTTGTCACAAAGTGGTGAGACACCTGAAAAACGATTGGCTGTTGTTCAGGGATGGGATGAGCCAGATCAGGGTTCCTCATGACTGGTGCAATTACGACCTCTGCCGGCCGATTGATGGTGCCTGCACAGGGTTGGGGAATAATGCTGATCAGGGTGTGGCTCTCCATACACAGGGCTGATCCGCATATGAACTCGTCTCATGCAGATGAAAAGAGGCAATCGGTACTGAGCACGTGTCACAGTCAGCAGTGGAGGGTTGTATCAGTAGAGGTGAAGTGTAACTCAATCAGGGTAATTGGATACGACTAGATTAGGGGAGAACACATTAAACACACTATGAGGCCAAAAGTATTTGGACATCTGACCATTAGCTAGTTGGACATCCCATTTTAAAAGCAAATAGTATTAAAATAGAGTGACCTCTATGTGATCCTTTTATTTATTGCAACAGCTACTATTCCGAGAAGGCTTCTCACAAGACTAAGAAGTATGTCTGTGGGAATTTGTGCCCATTCAGTCGAAATAGCATTTGTATGGCTGGGCACTGATGTTGGTCCAGAAAGCCTCAATTGATGTTCCTGTTCAATTCAAAGCTGTTCAGTGGGGCTGGAGTTTCTTTATAGACCTTGCATTGTGCACAGGGGTACAGTCATGCCAGGACAGGAAAGGGCCTTCCCTAAACTCTTGCTGCAAAATTGGAAGCAAGTCAAAAGTCATAAACACTGTGATTAAATACTTTCTAAACTGATAGGGGCAAACATAACAGGGGAGAAGGTTCCAGGTTTCCAGCCTAGAACATCTGAGCTTTGAGATCTCTGATATGGAACTCATTCATCTTAGTCATTTTGGGACTGATCTACTTCCCAAATTGCAATCTGGTCTCCTGTGTTATCCCCTGCAGCACTGTCCGGAGCTATTACAGAGAGCTTTGGCAGGGAATGGGGAAAGGGGGTGTGTGTGTGGAAATGGGATTCATTATCTTACTCCTTTACCTCCCAGTGAGGGTTTTATTTTAGGGAAAAAATCCCAGCTCTTTATGCAGATTACATATTGAGGCATCACATCGGACTCAATTTTGCTCCAATTTGATGTTTGATGACTGGCTGATAAACGTCTGCACTGCAGGGGGCAGTCTAGACTTTCTTTTATATCATCTGTGTGCACACAGAAGCAGGGAAGAACCGAGCTGGCTGCACATGGTTCTAAATTTAACAGACGTAAGAGACTTAATAAAAATTGAGACATAAGAGGGTGGTGCAGTGGGTAGCACTGTTGCATCATGGCAAAAAGGACTTGCGTTCGGTTCCCTGGCTGGGCGGCCAAGGTCCCTTCTGTGTGGCTGACACATCTGGGGGCTTTGAATCCCTTTCACAAGTCCAAAGACATGCAGTCAGGTTAACTGAACATACTAAAATGCCCTAATTGTGTGTGTGTGTGTGTGTGTGTGTGTGTGTGTGAATTTGCTGTGTTGGACTGCTTTTTGTTCAGTGAATCAGACCCACCGTGACCCTGACCAGGATAAACCAGTGGTAAAACAGACAGTGAATGAATGTGCCATAAGATTGTGCCATTACCACCTCTTTCTTGTATTGTTTTGTATTGTTTATCCTACCAAGTCCTAACCAACAGGTAATTAAATGTAAGCATAGTCAGTAGACTAAATAACCAAAAGTATGTGGACACCTGACTTTAAGCTTGTTGTATATCTCATTCCAAAACCATGGGTATTATTTAGAAGTTATTCCCTCATTGTGGCTTAAACAGCCTTAGACTTTCTATAGTATTGTAATTTAGAGTAGTCGGTCTACCTTCTGTGTCTTTGGAAGGAGGAAACTGGACTACCTGGAGGAAAATGGACACAACGAAACTCACAGATGGTTGGCAAAAGAGGGAATTGGCATTTAGCAAACACTTTTATCCAAAGTGACTTACAATATTGTGACAGTATTCAGTCTAAACAATTTAAGTTTAAGGGCCTTGCTTAAGGGCCCAACAGTAACAGCCTGGCAGTGGTGGGGCTACAATTGCCCTCACATAATACTTGTTGCTGTGTGGTATGCCCTCTACCAGCTGTGCCACTGTGTTGTTCTATTTGTTAATTACTGTAGTTGTTCTTCTGTTTTGTGGACACATGATGCCCTGCATAGCACATTTACAGATTTACAGACTTAACACAACACAAGTACATTATTATTATTAAAAAACACAAACAATGAAGAAATCGAGTATACCCACAGTTACACATTCTTGCTTGATCTTGATACGATGCTTCAGCTACTCAACAGTCCATGGATGCCGTCGTCTGATTCTCCTCTACATGATGCGCCTTCCATTTTTAATAGGAGAAAGATCTGAGTGCCAGTCAAGCACACACACTCAGTGTCTCTGAAGCCATGCTGTTGTAGTGCATGCAGAATGAGGCCTGGTATTGTCTCTTTAAAATAATCATGGACTTCCCAGGAAAAGACGTCATATTGATGGTAGTGTGTGTCTCTTTAAAATCCCAATATATGCCACCTTCACAATATATGCCACCTTCACACACTTAGGTTGTGGACACTACTACATATCTTCATCCTAGTCAACTACATGGTATTGTACTTTGTACATCTGTTAATATTTACTGCAAATGACACTGCAAATCTATCTATCCATCCATTCATCCATACAACCACCCATTCCATCCATCCATTCATCCATCCGTCCGTCCAATCCGTTCATCCAATCCATCCATCTATACAACCACCCATTCCATCCATCCATCCAATCCAATCCAATTCATTCATTTACCCATCCATCAATCCAATCCATCCAACCCTCCAACCAATCCATCCATCCATCCATCTATCCATCAATCCATCCAACCACCCATTCCATCCATCCATCCGTCCGTCCATCCAATCCATCCATCCGTCTGTCCATCCAATCCATTTATCCAGTCCATCCATCCATACAACCATCCATTCCATCCATCCATCCATCCAATCCAATCCAATTCATTCATTTACCCATCCATCAATCCAATCCATCCAACCCTGCATCCATCCATCCATCCATCCAATCCAATTCATTCATTTACCCACCCATCAATCCAATCCATCCAACCCTCCATCAATCCAGTCCATCCATGCATGCATCCAGTCCATCCATCCATCCATCCATCCAATCCTATTGTTTTGAAATGCGATTCTCATCATACTAATAACCATATTTTTATCTCCCTAACCAAGGCCCCTTTTGCCTGGATGCCCAGCCTCTAGAATAATTCAAGGTCATGCCAAGTTATTGAGTCGTCTGTGGTCCAAAGAACACTTAAAGCCTTAGATATTGTTTTATATCACTGAACCAATCTATGCCCTGCTACAATATGATTATGGACTGCATGGCTTAGTTTTTTGTTTTGACAATGGAGTAGACACAGGTGTATTCATTTCCACTGTTGATGTCCAATGAGGTGGATTAATTAAATGTTAGACATATCTCATGGATAATTAAAGGAAATTATTTGCACCTGACCACAACTGGACTTTGGAATTCCACAGATGATTTATAAAATCTAAAATCATGTTTTTACTTTTCTGTGGGTAATTAAATGGAGATTGATGGGTAATGTCAGAAATACCCATTTAAACATATAAATGCTGTGTGAATCTACTGTGTTTTTTTAGGTCCAGCCATGAAATGCATGTAGATATTTGGTATTCTAGTTGTCCTGCTTCCCAAGCTGCATTTCTACAGTGTGTGTGTATGTGTGTGAATGTATTTATAGGAAACGGTAATAGATCAGTGGGTTGTATAGCCTACCAAGGGTTTGTTAATGCTATGCTCCAGCTTTTGCACTTCAAATATCTTAGCTAGCCTACAGCGTTTACCTTCTCTCAGCCCAGGCTGTGAAATAGGCTACGTCTCTCTGAGAATATGACCCATTTTTACTGACTAGAGCCCTTTTTGCTCCTAGTAAAACCTTTGACAGCTCTTCAACCGCCAATTCAGCAGGAGAGTGGCAGCTTGAAGCTGACAGAGCTAAATTCCATTTCACAATTTAGTTATAGAGAGGCACTGGAATGGAGAGGATCTGTTGATGGTGTTTTATCCTGGGCTGTGTAACAGAATGAGGTCTGAGATCACCACACTGGACTGTGGGAATTTGTTGTTAAAGTATACAGGCATCTTCCTTGTATAAAATGTGGGAGAAAAAAATAATTTACACTAGAAGTATTATTGATACTTAGAATGTACAGTATCTATTTTTAGGGCATGATTGCCAGTAGTCATATTGCATTATTCCAGGAATACTTCTACAATGTAATGTTACTGGAAAGTGGTGTAAATTGCACTGTATGACCTCTAAAACCCAGTTCTAACTGGTTTGTACCAGTTCCTATGTTTTAGGTAATAAATATCTGTTACCAGTTGAATCATCCACTGTCCTACAAGGACACTGAGCATTTTACGTCATCCTACACACTCCTGAGAAGAAGGCTGATACCTTAAAATGCTGCCTACAAAGGTGCCTTAATTCTGAGCATAATCTGACTGAATATGGCAGAGCTGAGATACAATACGATGTATTTGAGATCCCAGCTCTGATGTGCCAGTGTGTGTTTTTACCACGGCGCCACCTGAGTGGCCCAGGTGCCTTAATTCTGAGTGATAATCTGACTGAATAACAAGGGAGCATCCGGTGCAGCTAAAGGCTCTTCTTCTGCTCCCTGTAGGGTTTCAGTAGGGGTCAGACTGCATGTAAAAAAATGGTCCCTCATTGATCTCATGTATAATGTGAAATGTTCATTATGGTAGTGGTAGCTTAGATACAGGGTACTGTACTAGTATTTGTACGGTTGCTGCTTCAAGCCCCAACACTACCAGGTTGTCACTGGTGGAACCTTCAACAAGGTCCTTAACCCTCAATTGATTAGACTGTAAACTGTCACAATGTCGAGTCTCTATAAAATAAAAGCATCTGCTAAGTGCAGTAAATGTAACGTTTTGGTGTGTGTTTTTTCCTAAGGGCCCATTATCTCTTTTGTACACGACCTTGAGAATCCTGCAGTTATAAAAATAGCTGTGAGAAGTGCTTGCGAAAGCCTTTTTTCCCTCCTTCTGAACATTATATTTGTTTACAATCAAAAAGCCCAGGGAGATATTGACCAGATCTAAACAACAAATAGACAATCGCTGGTATTTCGTGTTGACATTTCCACTTATCTGGTGGGTTAAAGTCCTTTTAAGCTGCTAAAGGAACGTCAGTTGAGACAACAGCTTAGTTTATTGGAAACCGCTGGCTGAGGAGAATTGATTTTCATTGAGATACACCCAGCATGTGAATGAGATGGATCTAGAGAGCAAAAAAAAGCTGTGGTTTTGTGTTACTACA